>NC_088873.1:34990541-35200449 GCF_032884065.1 Artemia franciscana
TCATATCGATTTCGCAAAAAAGTGTACCAGAAGACCAAGCTTCGCTCATTCTCTGACGCTTGTGATTTTCCTTGTCAATTGTCTTCCTACCGCAGATTAATGTTATCTTCTTTTTAGCTTTAGCCTCAACTAAATTGTTGCGTAATTCAGCAACAGCCAGGTATGTTCCATTGCACATGCCCTGTGAAATATCTAAATTACGCATTAGCGTAATTATAGTGCTATTCTTTTAGTTTTAAGTCATATGGTGAAAAACCAGCAATTCCAGTTGAATTAGAAAATTCTGGCTTGAATTCAGTTCCTCCTCACTGTTTTTCCTTCACAAAATTGTAATTTCTATAAGATTTTATTCTCATGGCAAGCGGTCGCAGCGGAGACCGAGCTTAGCTTGGTCTATGGTACTCGGCAGACTTCTATAGTTATCATTTTCGCTGTCACTATGTTCATTTTGTGAAAAAATCCTGCCCAGCTATGGCATCATAGAAGAAATAACTAAAATTTAGGGGTATAAATCACAAGAACTATTTTTCAATATGCAATAGAATGTCATCTAACTGTTTTTTTTGTTTTTTACATATATAAAATTCAGTAAGTTTAAGATTGCTTCTGACAAATCTAATTTTTGAAAAAAGGGAACAACATCCTCGAAAAGCCAAGTGATCGGAGCAGAAATTACATTATCAGAGCTTATCAGAGAACCCTATTGTAGAGGAATCAAGCTCCTATCAACAAAAACGTAACATTTTTTGTTTTCCCTAAGAAGGATAATCACAGAAAGTCTGTTCGTTTTTCCAAAGATGATTACATCAAACCTAGAAATTCGGAAGAATGTTTCTGTTTTCTTCCCTCTTCTTACGCAGACAGTTTAAAACTAGTATTACTGAAAATTTGGTTGCGAATATCTAGTGTCTAGTATCTAAAATGATTCGTCAAGCTAAAACTAGCGGTCTTTTTTCCCTTTTAAGCGAACGTCAGCTTATGGCACCTGGAAAAATGACGCTCCGTTATACCCATGCAATATACAGCACTATGAACAACATCTCTGTGTAAACGCATGATACAATAGCTAATCAGCTCAATAGGGCTTACGAATCGCATTCTTCTGTAGGATACTACTTGTGTAGTGGTAGATTCATTAAAAAATAACACTAAAATCAGGTTTCGGAAAGAAGAGTAAAAACCCATAATAAGACCTAAAATCTGCAGGAATAAAGTCGTGCAATAATTCAAACTTGAATTGAACAGTAGTTATTATTTATCAACAAATGAAACCCAAAGCAAATACAAAGTAATATGCATAATTACATCAAACATGAAGATAACAAATACTGCTAGAGAGCAATAAATAAATCCTAAAACAAAAGAAATAAAAAAAAAGTCATGCTCAAATCCAACAGGGGTAACAATAAATGAAAGAGGAGCTAGCACCCCTTGAAACTACTAAAGTTCAGAGCGTCGTGTACACTTTACCAGGGACTCTTTGGGTTTTGAGCAGTGTGTTTTTGGGAATCGCAACATTTATAACACAAGAACAAAATCGTAGCACAAAGACAATCAGTTCTCACAAATAAAAGTGGTTTGGTCTTCTTCATTCCAAACGATCTAAACCGATGGAATTATTACTAAAAACGAGATGTACTTTGAGCAGTTCAGTCTTTATTTATCGAAGGATCCAAAAATGTGAAATAAATCGTCATAATAATCAAGTCGGAGATAGCGCTTTAGCATTGCCTATAGTAAAAAGCCGTAAGGCTTCGATGCAATATTTTTTGTTCCTTTAGAGCCACTTCAGATAGATGGACTGTTCGTATAAAGTTTGGAGGGGGCTCAATCAATTGAAAATTGAAAAATCTAGTGCCCTTTTTGAGAGTCAAAAGTGATTAAAAAGCATCTAGTCACCCTTTCATGCCCTTCTCTTCAAAGACATCGGATCAGAATTTTGAGATAGCAATTTTGTTCAAAATAATCCAAAGACCTAATGACTAAGCCTCCGGGGCTGATATAGTGCCCAAATTCTATGATGTAAGGACTATAAGTCATATAAGTTGCTCACCGTAAACTTGCAAGGTATTTATTGGGGAAAAGGGGGATGTTTGGACTTGGGTATCCAAAATGGCTTATAGCATGAAGGTGAAATGTTGAGAGGGATTTTACGTACAAAAACACATTATGTGCATGCTGATTGTCAAAAAGGGTGCAAGAATGGAATCTAAGGAACGGCTGACGGTATTAATTTGGAACTTTCAAGGGAGTGTTAAAGAGTAATCGGAGGGCAATCAACCCCTCTACCTTTCCCCATTTTAGGCTCTCCCTCACCTAAGCACTTATTAAAATTTTTGAAAAAGCCACTTTTTTCGAAATAGGTCTTATAACTATGAAAACGGGGATGCCATGTCCCAACATCCCCAGGTCAGGGATTAGCAAAAACAGCTGCCCCCCAACAAGAGCTGATCAATCCACTCCCCTACATGCCCAAAAAATTCTTATAGACACTGCTACTGTATTACGTTCAACAGAGCAAAGGTAAATCCCTCATGCAGTTTAAAATTTTTTTAAAACAATTGTTGGTTGCTTTTACATGCCATATATTACAAACCTATTTATCTTTGTAACTCAATAGATATTATGTGCCTTGAATTCGGTATGCTTTCAATAGTAAAATCAATGAGACTGTATTTCTTATTTATTGTATGTTTCTTGAAGCTCAGCACTTGACCAAATGTTTTGTAAATTTTCAACTTGTGAGTTGATCTGACAGATCTCTCAATTAGGCATTATTCTCAAATTTTTATTCTTTCCCTCATCTCATGGACCCAGAAATTCCTTTTATTTTTTTACGTCCCCTTCCCAGCCCTTTAAGACCGTCATGACTGAGTGGTTGGCGCGCTGGCGTGGAAATTCTGTGTCCAAGGGGCACGGGGTTCAATCCCGGTTGTGGCCAGTTATTTAGTTTGGGACGGGAGTCAGTGGCGTGTCTCTGTAAGCTCATCCAGAGTCGACCCAGCTCTAAATGGGTACCTGGAGAAATCCGGGGAAGGTAAGCAGGAAGGGTGTGTAAAAGCGCAGGATGGATGGCCCCCAACCGCCCATTGTACTTCCTGGCAGAAGGGCCATGAAACGGAGATCAGCACCGCAGGTTTGGACCTTAAGGGTCCAGTGCCGTCTTACTTGCTTACTTACTTCCCAGCCCATTCAGAAATGACTTGCTTTTGTTTCGCTTCAGATCGTAAAATCTGGTCTAGTCCTAATACTTTATTTAATATTGCTCTCAGGGCCAGATTTAAAGCTTTGACGCTTCTAGGCTCAAGCGTTTTCGCTGCTCTGTCTTCATACCATAAGAGGGAGGGTCCATTTTCATTTAGTAAATAATCTTTATCATGACAACTTTCAATTTATCGCAAAATAACCTCGCTTATGATAATGATTTTAGAATCAAATATTTATACGTTGGGGGTATTAAGTAAATTAAATAAACCACATACATACTTAGCAACACATAAATACATGCACACATTATACATTTTTTTTATGTAGGAGCTTTTATCTTCAAAACCAATTGATAAAGCCGTCTTCCTCGCCTTTTTCGTGCGGAGGTGTCAATAATGTAATCGTACGGCGCCTTTTGAGTCAGCTTTCTCTCAATAGTGAGCAGGGATAATGATTTCAATCTGTCATTGCTGATTGAAGATCTTAAGTAGTTATTCACCCGACGAAGGGTGGAGAAGGATGTTTCTCCTATGCAGTTTGTGGCAGATACACTAAGAACCATTCTTAAGGCAATGTTGATATTTGGATAGATGTCAACTGCATCAAAATGACATAAAACCTTGCTAACATCAGTTAAAGTCATGCTTTTTTTCTTTCATCAGTATTTTGTACCAAGAAGGGTTTCAAATGTAGGCATTCATCTACAATTGTAGGCTCAAGATCGTTGGGATAAAAATTCAATAGCGCATTTGCATGCTTCGTAATTTCTGAGTCGTGGGTTTGTGCGGCGGAGGAGTGCATCTGGGACTTTGACGATAAATCACATCAGTTTAGCATTCGTTGAGAAAAACATCGCTCGGTGATAATTTATTGTGCCCCGAGGCTTGGGCCTAGTGGGCCTATTGGTAAATTCTGGCCTTATTGCTCTTGCAAATGCGATCGAACAATATTTTCTTACAGCATATAATTTATACATTCGCTCAGTCAGACAAGCATCTTTAAATAAATTGAGATTACTTGTTTGTAAAATATCCCCATGGGATAGAAGAAGAAGAATAAGCGTACCCGAATGAAATGGAAAAAGTTAATAGTAAATGAAGTAATATGGCATCAGATTGTTACAGGCCTTACCAGCAGTGCTGATCTCCGTTTCACGGCCCTTCAGCCGGGAGGTGTAATGTGTGTGGGGGTTGGGCAGCAATCCTGTGCTTTTGTATACTCTTTCTATTTAATTTCCTCAGATTTCTCCGGGTATTCATTTATAGCTAGGTTGACTCTGGCTAAGCTTTCAGAGTCACACAAATAACACCCATTCCAAACAAAATAACTGGTGACGCCAGGAATCGAACCTCCCGCCCTTCAGATATTATAACTCATTAGTCATAACACTTTTTAGCTCTCGTATTCAGAAAGTAGTGTGCATTCCCGTTCTATCCAAATCACTAAGTTCAATGTGAAACGTTAGCAGTCAAGTTGAGGATCACTTTCCAAAGGTATTTCGGCTTATATACAACAAAGATTAGCATACCAAAATATCGAATATCTTTTCAGGTTTCTGTTTTTTTTCATCATGTATATACCAATTTGGAGGCAATAGATAAATTAGTAAAATTTGAGTTTTACAACTTTGTTTTTAAAATCTGTGCCGACATGGTTTTTCTACCATGCCCCTATGAGGGGCTCTAATGATCTTAGGCGAAAACCGTACGCTTTTTATTCGGGAACTATTCTGTCGAACCTTAACGCGGAATTTTTGAATATTAAACCTGTGACTCTGTTAATGACGTGTCATTTTGGAGCTTAATAAAGGTTTGAACTTTACTATGAAAAGCACTAGCCTACAGTCAATTTTCGACAGCTATTTAATATATGTTGAATAATTTCCTTTACATTAAAAATTTTGATAAGGTGTTAAATTCTACTTCAAATAGCCTATGAAATAGACTAGCCATAACTGCAATAGGCTAGCTTGAGAAAATTCTTCAGTTAGGCCAGTTTGAGCTTACTTCATCAAATTAAATATAGGATAGCACATATTTAATGAGTTGGGTAAGTTTACAGTTTTCTATTCCTTAACTAGGCTAGGCCTAGAAGGTAACCACATCACTAGATGCATTTTTTATGTTCTTGCCAAATTCACTGGTTACCTCCTTTTCAAATTTTATTTTTCTCCCAATTTTAAATTAGACACTCAAACTGACACCTTCTTCCTTATTACAAAATGGTTTGGCCCACCAGTCATCCTGACAACTAGCTTAGGCTAGCCTACCTTAAAGCAGTCATAGGCTGTAGCTAAGTAGTTGTAAGATTCAAGATTAGGGCCTGCTCAGATGGGATCATTATAGCAGAATAAGACTAATTATAAAATAATAAAATAAGACTATAATAGTAAAATTCTAGTTTAGAGGCTTATTAGTGGGATTTCTTGAAAAGTAGTTTAGGCTGGTTAATAAAACTTTGAGGAATGAATTCCTTTCAGGACCAACATAAACACTGGGAAGATATTCCAAGATTACACATACCCCTAGGCTAGAATTTTACTTAAGAATACTACCATTCTATTTCAGAGAAATTTAGGGCAGTTTATGTTACTAACCAACAAATAAGGCAAACTTATCACTTCTTGCCTTTTTATGTTCTTTCTAAATGGAGACCTAATAGTTTTTTTTCCAGAAATTGACTTTTAAGCCCATTAAGGACCCTCAAAGATGATGCCTTTGTCTCTTATTTTTGGCTGTATAAATGGGTTAAAAACAATGATTCTTACTCCATTACATATAAAATAATTGTAGTCAACACATCATAACTGCAACTCTACTATATGTTACCCCCATCCCCTCATGTGCAAGTAAATAGACCAAACTTAAATGTCCCACTAACTCTAATAAAACAATACTACTAATAGCATCTACCAGTGCAGATGCATTCAAGTTGTTGGTGGACATGAAGTGGCTGAACAAACCATGGCACACCTCTTGGGATGTCACATCTCACCACCATTACTAAGGTGGAGGATACAGAATGTTTCCTGCTGCTAGCAAGTGTGATTTCTATGATGAGGATCCACAACAGTTACTACCCAAGTAAGTGGATGATTGACATACATTGTATTATGAACATGTTCATCTAGAGGCTTTGAGGCTTTACCTGGCAAGACAACTTACAAAATTAGAAGCACCAAGGGCTCTCAAGGTTTTCCTATTGGTTTATCTGAAAGACAGTAACAACAAATGTTCTTAATATCTGAAATATGTAATATTTAATATCATCAATCTTGCTTTGAATAAATAAAGTTTACAATTAAATTGTAAAGCTAAAGATGTTCTGTATACAAAGGAATTTCATTTCAAAAATATATCTAGAATGGTTTGCAGTTTTACAATCACTGTCTTCTGGAAGCTCCTCATCTTTGTCAATTAGATATTAAAAGTATGTAATATATGCTTTTACAGAATATACAGTTAGCAAATGCACTAAACATTTAGTTATTGTTAGCTTAATTTAGCCATGTTTGTTTTTAGATGAGTGAAATTAGCAACTGGTTTCAGAATATACCCTTTATTACAAGACATTGGTTTGGAATTACCATTGGTGCTACCTTGCTGGGAAAGATTGGAATCATTCCTCTCAAGCATGTATACCTAGACTATGACCTTGTCTTCAGAAGTCTCCAGGTTTGTGAAAGGTTATGATTATTTGCCTAGGGTGATGATTTTATCTTAACACCTCTACAACCCAAGGCTAAATTTATGCAACAGTTTCTTTTTTTGGGTGTGTGTTTGTTTTCATAAAAAAATCTTTCTGAGTGCGAGTATATATATGTGTGTTTTTTTTTTTTAGTTACCAGTTTTCCATAGGGAAGAGGAGGCAGGAATTTTACATTTTTGCCTTTTCAACCATAGCTAGCATCCAGTTTGACAAAAAGGAACAGCTTTCTGTATGGTGTTTGAAAGCTAAAAAACTCCCAATTAGCAACACTTTCCTTCTGATTTTAAAGACAATTCCAGATATGGAGGATGTTGACCCTTGTCTGCTGTCTATTTTTCCCATGCAGGTGGGATGAAACTAGACAATCTCAGGGTGATTATGGATTCTAAATATGATATTTAAGTTTTCAGAGGAATATGCAGGAAATAAGCATCAGACACAAGACTTTTAATTAGACTCTTGTAACAATAACTTCACATACAAAACCATTTATATGAAAATGGTAAAGTTCTCAGTAGACACTTTTCTAAAGTAAACACTTTAGATTTCTTATACAATGGTTCTTTGTGTTTATGTTTTATTATTTTACTCCTCCCTCAATCTATTGGAAATTCCTTTGTACACACCTGCTTTGTTTGACAAGTAACTATTGATTCATTATATTTATATTCTTTTTTTAATTAAACTCCCAATCATTATATTTTGTGTGAGTCATCTTGCACTGGTGGGCTGTATATATGTTTGAATACATCAACAGTAACTGTTTTCAAGAATTTTAGCAACATGAGAAACTTCTTCTATGAATTTTAGCAGCATAGAGAGCAATGGAGACACTTTATTGTTACCTCCTACTAGTCCATATTCAGCATTTCTTTACATTTCATTCATTATGCATACAGTAATGCTGTTGAGAAGTAGAGGCTCAACCTTACATGCAAATCTTTGCTAAAAAAACAAATGACCATGGATTGTCAATTAAATTGATATATACTGATATTCCTTTGTTAAGGTTTTGATAATTTTTCATTTATGAAAGTATGAAAGGTGAAAACTTTTCAAATGTATTTATTTTCAGTAAAGTGCAAATTTTGTTCTGGTCTTGAGAAGGCATAGGGGTTATCAGGCCTACTCATGTTAATTTTAACTTGTTTTGAGTTTGCTATTTATTGTAATATCTGTTTGTTTTGAGTTTCATTTATTTATTGATTGCGATTTGTTGTAGTTTTACGCTTTGAAGATCATTTGACTTTATTTTTTCTCATTCTTGGCTTAATGGAGCTCTTTACTTTTCTTTGAAAAACGTGTGTTGTGAAAAAAGTTTTTAGAATTAATTTCTGTTCGTTTTTTATTGACACAGTCTTTTTCATGAAAAAAAATATTGTATATCTTTTAGTTTTCTTCTATAACAATCCATATTACATGTAGTTATTTGTATGTCAGAGAAACTTCTTCAACAATTTTTAATCCTGACACATACAGTATTTTTTATTTAATTTTATAGCATCTGAAGTTAATCTGAAAAATAAAACTTAATATCATTCCCAAACGATTCTTTCCATGCTCTTTAACAACCTACACTTACACTCTTTTTATTTATTTAAATTGTAAGAACAGAAGTAGTAATAGTAGTATCCCCAAAAGTTTCAACTTAATACCCCCAGTCATTCTTGATATATTACTGAGATGTTTTATTGGCAACCATTTAACACAATGCCTTTTGATTTATTTTAAAGCAACATTTAGTTTTAAAGCATAGTGGGTGAATTGCATAATTATGGGGGGTTGACATGCCTAATACCGCTAAAGATATAGCTGCTGGACTGTTCTACAATGCTGAATAAAATGCCTGTCTCAAGATTTGGACTGGGTGCGTTTGGAAAAAGAATGGGCTTGAGAGAAGGACAGCTTGCCCTCCAATTTTTTGTTAATCTATAAAAGGGTACCAGACACTCGCACTGTAATTAGAATACAAGGGGAGGACTTCCCCGTTCAAATATCTAGTAAAAACAAAGTGAAAAACTTTTAAATTTATTTTGTTTTCAATAAAGGGCAAATTATGTTCTGGTCTTGAGAAGATATGGGGGTTGTTAAAAATACAATTTGCAGACCTTTAAACTACACTGAACAAAATGGCTATCTCAAAATTTTGATTAGATGTGTTTTTGGAATTTATGGCCATGGGAGGGGGGGGCTTGTTTCCCTCCAATCACTTTCAACTAATAAACAGGGCATTAGCCCTTTCAATTTCCAATCGAACGAGCATTTTTCGAAGTTTCTATGACAATTATTGGCCATCTCAAAATTTCTATCAGATGCATTATTCATATTCACATTCGTTTAATGAAATAGCTGTCATAGCACTCACAAATGAACGCTAAATTACGCTTCCCTTACAATCAGATAATGGTCACTAATTAGATACACTTACGGAATATGATGCAACTTTCAATTCACTTATAGAATAGAATAGGTTTTATTTGCACAATCTCTTGTAGTCATAAAACTAAATGGCGCTTGTGCTTACAAAAAAAAAGGATTAAATCAAACGATAAAAGAAAATCTGAAGACAAATGGATAAAATCAACAATTGTTATACTTTGATACAAAGAAAGGGATGAATGAGTTGGAAAAATGATTTGTGCGTGAAGGAGGTGCTGCTAATCTGTCAATTTTCTTTGACCTAGTACTTCGATGTTTCACTAAAACTGGTGGCAGTATCGACCTGTATTTATCACTTCTGAGAAGATATTGGCCAAATTCAAGGATCAAACTGAGACGACACTCTTGAAGAGAGGGAATTTGTAAAGTGGATAATGCTAACTTATATTCGGTAAAAGCATCACACAATATTACTTTGACTGCTCTTTTTTGTATTGACTTGTGGGCCCCATACAGGACATGCATACTCTAAAATTGGTCGAATGTAAGTGAGATAGGCTATCCTTAGTTGTGTCACTGAGAAACCAAATCGACGCATTAATATAAGTGTCCGCATCGCACTATTTGCCTTTTTGATAATTGAATCGGCATGAAGGCTGAAAGAACAGTCGATGCTAAACTTGGACACCAAGCACTACTGCCGAAGATTCAATTGGATAAGGAGGAGGAGGACACATAAAGTCTCTCTTCCGGGGATTAAAGCGAAGGATTTTAGTCTTTCCTTTGTTGATTTGGAGGTTGTTCGCAGTACATTCATCTTTAAAGTTGTTGATTATTTCGTTACAGAATTGGGGGACAGCCATAGACTTCTCAACAATTTATTTCAGTAGGACTGACAAGTCGTCTACATACTTAAATCTTTCTTCGGAGCCGGAAAGGATGAAATTTATCACTGCCAAAAACAGTGTACCTTGTACCTTGTGGGGCTCCGCATGTAAGCTCGACCCATTCGGAGTCGGTATCTCCTGGGAAAAGACTGTAAACCCAGTGATAGCGGGCTTGTAAAAAGTTGATCACTAAAAGGAGAGTATGTTTTTGTGCACCCATGGTGCGTAGATTTGTGATAGCAACGGAATGGCGAATAAGATCAAAAGCTTTTCGGTAGTCTACGAGGAGAAGGTCGACTATAGCACTTCCTCGGTCGAGCCACTCGACAACGAGATGGTACATCTGTACTAAATAAACAGTTGTGCTGCTGCCTCTTAAGCATCCATACTGATACGGGTCTAGATGTGCAGAGACCTGTGACATAAGTTTGCGGTAAATAAACGTTTCTGCAACTTTAGAAAGGTTCGGAGTTATTGAATATAGGCTGGAGTTGATCACAAGATTTTAGACACTTTACTTTTGGAATAACGCGGACATATGCTCTTTTCCAAGCACTAGGGAATACTTGCTGACGGAGACATTGGTTGATTATAGAAGAGAGTGGCTTAGCAAGAAAAATGGCGAATTCGCGTAACAGCTTTACTGGAAGCTCACCTGGGTAGGACGCACAGTTCGCTTTCAGTCTTAGGAGTTCCTTATAAACAGTGAATTCAGAGACTTCACATACGTCCTCAATCTGTGCACCAGCAATGATAGTATCAATTTTTGATTTGGTGATTGATGGAAATGTGGTACAAATGTCAACAAAAAAAGAATTGACTTCATTAGCTGAGGTTAAGGTACCGTCCTCTTTGAGCAGCCTTAGATCTCTGAGTGTTGTCTTACCGGTAAGTCTTTTTACTGAGGAATGCCATTTGTGGGGGTCTATTGTGAGTAAGGGAGTAATTTTATCCCGCACATACTGCCTCTTGGCGCGCTTGTTCAGTTTAAAAATATGATTACGCAACTTGGCTGAAGCTACGGTATCACCAGCGATATGAAGGTGACAACGGGTTTTTATTAAATTCTTTAGATCATTGGTTATCCACGGTTTATCAGTTTCACTCACAGTAATGAGTTTTACGGGGAAACAAGTCTGAAATTGCTCCTAAAGCAGAGTATTCAGCTTATTGACTTTGATATTAATATCCTGTTCAGAGCAAATGTCCTCAAACTGATAATTACCGATCCAGCGAACAAATGTAGATATCGAGTCTTCAGTAAGTGGTCGCACTGTATATTTGACTCGTTTTGGCTTCGGAATTGCCGAACTGGCTTCCCAGAAGATGATAAAGTGATCAGAATTCAGAATGGGTCCTAGGGATCTCGGTGCGTTATAAAAGTTTGTCAAGTTTGTAAAAATCAAGTCAAGTGTGCTGCCACTTTGATGGGTAGGTATTGTAACGGCTTGTCGTAAATCTAAAATATTTGAAACCCATAGCCTATTAGTTTGATTGAAGTCTCTGGCAATAACAAAGCCAGGAGAGACATGCTTGCAGCGCATTTTGTCTACGAAAAACTGAATGTGTTCAATCAAATCTTTCCTGTTTTTAGCGCTTTCAGGATAATAAACAGAAGCAACTGAAAATCTTTTTGATAAACATGCAGGTTTGCATTCGGTCCATAATATTTCGTGGTCGGAGTCAATAGGTTCACTTAACAGCCTTGAGGGTAGGTCATTACGAACATAAAGTCCAACGCCTCCTCCTCGACGATTCAAGCCACGATCATAACGCGTATTAAAGTAGCTTGCGTAACCTTTGATGCGCGCCGATTCGTCAGAAGTGTCCCAACATTCGCTTATTATTATTATTGAGGCGTTGTTCTGCCTGGCAATAACTTCAAGTGCATCAGTTTTGTTGTTCAAAGATCTAGCGTTACACACATGTATATTTGGCAACTTACGTTTTGCTAAAGGACGTTCGGGCTTAAGAACGGGCGGGCTATCCTGGATGGGGCACACGGGTTCTCGTCAAATCTCTTCAGACTCGGTATTTTAGGTGTTCTGGATATCTTGATTTTCACCAGGTATCCCTCAAACACTTGTTTTGGCGAAGAACAATAGTCACGGCTTGTCACTAGTACCGAAATAGCACACCCCGTACGCCTTCTTCTTTCATTTTTCCCTGCCTGGCATCCACGTTTCTTTCCTGTCGGATTGTTTCCATTGGTGGACGATGCGCCACCTGTGACTTCTCGCAGTAAGTGCAATGCAGTTAGTGTAGTCAAGATAGATGGCGCCAAAAAGGTAGAATGGAAACGCAACTTTATTAAGTCAGTTTTTGGCACAGCAATGGCTTCAACAGGAGTGATTCTGGTACTCGAAAATAGAGCGAAAAAAACTGCATAAGTCAATATCATTCTCACCATGAAGAACCAACTTTCGCGGACAAATATAAAGCTAAACTATAGTAAGATGTTTTGCTAGCCGGACGGCGCAAGTGACATCTTACTTGACCTTATTAAATGCACTTGTGAAATGTGGTACAAAGGAGTTTGCGAATCTGTTCCTACGGCACTTGACTGTAATGCCTAGTATGTCTGCTGATTGATGTGGATGGTGGAAGTATGGATCGGTGCTTCTCGTTTGTTAATAGTGATCTCCTAAATTTCATTATTAGCACATGTCTTCAATCGAACAAGGTGGGCAAATTCAAGAGCTCAAGGGCACTTTCGTAGTTGCTGGAACTGGGTGTGAGTAGTGCATTTTTGGACATGTTCTAGTTCATTTGCCATGTAAGCTGTGTTCTGAGTTTGAGTACCCCAAACGGGACAGCAATACTGATGTAGGTTGTATACGCCAGCAGGAGCTGACGATCAGAGAAGCCTAACCTGCGCATACTTGTTAAACTCTGGATTGAGTAGTTACCTTTGTATATAATATTGTCTACATGCAGCTTAAACGAGCAGTCACTTGCAAATGTTACGCCTAGGATTGTTCCAGAGTAAACAATTGGAAAGAGAGCATCTGGGATAGTGATAACTTGGTTAAGTGGATTGAATCGTAAAACTTTTGATTTCTGTTCATTCACTTGTAGACTATTCGACTTAACACTGTTTGATGAAGTCTGTGAAGAAAGTCGGGTCATACTGCTGCTTTGCTGCTGCATTTTCGACTATATATTTGAGAAGTTCAGACAAGTCATCAACAAACTTGAAAAGCTCTTCCTGTTCTGTGAGGATGAGATTGATGACGGCAAGAAATAAAAGAGCAGTTAATTTCGTTCCTTGGGGCATCCGCAGGTTAGTTCTGACCACTCAGAGCAGGTATCTTTTGCAAACAAAGGGTAAACTGATTGCCGTCTCCCCTGTAAAAAATCTCTCACTAATAGTAGTATTTGTTTTTAGCTCCCAGTTCTTTCAGGTTCGTTAATGCGGTCATGTGTTTAATAAGGTCAAATGCTTTTCGGTAGTCCACCAAAAATAAGTCGACAGTACAATTAGAAGTGTCAAACCACTGAACGATGGAAAAATATCGAGGTTTGAGAAGGGGGTGGGGGTCATCCACCCTCCGATCACTCTGAATCTTAAAAAGGACACTAGCACTTCTGATTACCAATCCAACGAGCCCCCTGCAAAGTTTACACGATCCCCCTTTCTATATATATATATATATATATATATATATATATATATATATATATATATATATATATATATATATATATATATATATATATATATATATATATTATATGCCCCTACGACATAACTTATAATCCTTGCCCTGAGGGCAGTGGGGGGGGGGGGAGTTGTCATCCTCAAAGACATAATATTCGGACCTTTCAATTACGCTGAACAAAGTGGCTATCTTAAAACTTTGACTGGATGTATTTGGGGAAATGGTGGGAGGGGGGTTACTTGCCCACCAGACACTTTTGACTTTTAAAAAGGGCGCTTGGCCTGTGTGTGAGGTGTATATGGAGGAATTATCTACCCTCCGATCACTCGGGATTTAAAAGGGACACTAAAACTTTCAATTAGCAATCCAATGAGCCCCCTCCGAAGTATATACGATCACCCTTTCTATATGAACCTTAAATGCCCCCAGGGCATAACTTACAACCCTTGACCTAAGGGCTATGAAGGGGGGGGGGGTCATCTTCAAATACAAAATTTTTGGACCTTTCAAATACGTAGAACATAATGGCTTTGATTCCCTGGCCTAAGACTGAAAAAAAGTAAATAATACATTTTGCACACATCACTGTTTACTTAGGCAGCACTATTTTGCTGCCTATGATCTAAAGTCTTCGTTTGAATGAGTTGATTCATCTAATACCCCATTCATTTATATGCAGCGTTCATATTTCAACACCAACTTTCAAGGGGATAGTAAATTATTCTTTTAGTCTGTCTGGACAATTTAACATTAGAGAGACGAAAGTAAATAAATAATGGAAATGATTCAGGAAACAAATGATGTAGTACAAAGTATATTAGTAACTTTCTTTCTCATGGAAGGATATGATAGTAGCCCCCTGTCCTCCTGATTAAAGGATAAATATTTGAAACGACTCAATTTGGATAATAAATTTATTGTTTGTTTTCTAGATATGGCGACCAGCTACCTCACTTTTTGCCTATCCTTTATCTCCAAATACTGGATTCCATTTTTTGATGAATCTGTTCTTCTTATACACTTATTCAATGAAGTTAGAAACAGGTTAGCGCTTTCTTTAACTCATTTATTTGCGCGTGGAAAGTGTAGGTATTTACTCAGCGTCAATCCTTTAGATATTTCTTTGTAAAGACTTCAGTGTTGTATTATGTTTGTTAAGAGACATGCTGGGATGCTATTCTCTTTTCTTGTTTTTTTTTTTTTTTTTTTTTTTTTTTGGTTACAAGGGTTTTTGTTAAATTTTTGCCCAGAAATAAAATACATGTTTACTTAGATTTTGGTCTTCCCACGCCTAGAAGCGCATAAGGCAGCAACGGTAGACTTCCAAATCAGCCAATCTTGTGCCAGGGACCAGAGCTTGTTCAGTGTAGTTTGAAAACTTGTTGCCTCCTTCTCATGGAATCGATCTAGTGTCTTTTGCTGTCTTCCCCTCCTTCGAAGACTGGAGGAGGGTCCAACACCATACATTGCGTCTGGGGTGCCTTCATTTGTACGGATTATGCGTGCCTAGTAATGTAACCGGTTTAAGCTGAGTTTGGAGATTTAACTAGTGTAGCGTACAGGCGTCAAAGTCTACTGGCTAATGGCAAATAAAAAATAAACAGAAGTAGCACTAGAAATAAACTATACCCGGGACAGAGTACTTGAACAGAGCTTGTAGATTTAATTAGTGCAGCGTACAGGCGTCAAAGCCTACCGGCTAATGGAAATTAAAAAATAAATAAAAGTAGCACTAAAAATAAACTATACCCGAGACAGAGTACTTGAATGTAGCTTGGAGATTTAACTAGTCCAGCGTACAGGCATCAAAGTCTACGGGCTAAAGAAAATTAAAAAATAAATAAAAGTATGAGTAGAAATAAACTATACCCGATACAGAATAATTGAACAGAGATTGGAGATTTAACTAGGGCAGGGTACAGGCATCAAAGTCTACCGGCTAATGAAAATAAAGAAATAAATTAAAGTAATAGTAGAAATGAACTGTACCTGAGACAGAGTACTTGAACAGAGTTTGGAGATTTAACTAGTGTAGCGTATAAGCGTCAAAGTCCACCGGCTATTGAAAATTAAAAAATAAGTAAAAGTAGCACTAGAAATAAACTATACCCGAGACATAGTACTTGAACAGAGCTTAGAGATTTAACTAGTGCAGCGTACAGGCATCAAAGTCTACCGGCTAATGAAAATTAAAAATGAATCAAAGTAGCACTAGAAATAAACTGTACCCGAGACATAGTACTTGAACAGAGTTCGGAGATTTAAGTAATGCAGCGTACAGGCGTCAAAGTCTACCAGCTAATGAAAATTAAAAATAAATAAAAGTACCACTAGAAATAAACTGTACCCGAGACAAAGTACTTGAACAGAGTTTGGAGATTTAAGTAATGCAGCGTACAGGCGTCAAAGTCTACCAGCTAATGAAAATTAAAAATTAAATAAAAGTAGCACTACAAATAAACTGTACCTGAGACTAAAGATAAAATGAATACAACGCAAAGGTTTGAAAAGATTTTTTTTTCTTTTGAAAACAAAGAATTATGAGTTTAGTCTTTTTATTTTTAATGGGAATTTGAAAGAGATTTTAAAATTGTAACATAAGTACAGTATTTGATACTGAAATAAGAATTTACAGATATTAAGAACAAACTAATAACTAAGTGAGTAAAATATAGTAACTAATCGAGTAAAGTAAAGTGTTCCCAGAGTATTTAATTCACAATACAGGGACTCAATGTCTCGTTGTATAAGCTTAAGAATTTTTATTTAAACTCCATTTCAACCTGAAGTCCTCGATTCAATATACTTCCATTTAGTTTCACTTATTTTACTTCATTTCATTTCTTTTCAGCCTAAAAAGTAACAATTTAGTTGTACTCACATCTAAGCCAAGTTATAATGTCAACGAAATACCAATACCAACTGCCATTTCTAAAACCCTTTTCGTTTCTGGTTTATATCGTTGTATGTTAGACATTCGTTTTGACACAAATCAACTCAGCCAAATATTATAAAAAAATTCAATGAAAGATTAAAAACCCGTAAATAAGTCATACATCCAATAAGAGTAAACTCTTACACATCTCCTCATTCTGATCTCGTTGGTGAACGGTTGTTGCTTTTCCCCCATCAGGGCTATTTTCATCAAGCTTGTGTAAAGTGGACACATATTTACACAGGTGACTAAAATTCATTAAAAACGGTGGATAAAATTCTAGTTGAGTGACTTCTTGCTATCTCAGAAAGTTAGGCTAGGAAAATACAACTTTCAGGGATAGGTCTACAGGCTAAAGTATATCCCGGGAAGGTATTTAAAGTACCCAGCTCCACTCCTCCCTCTAGAGAGCCCTGCAATTCCCCTACATGACAAGTCTATACCTATTGGAATTTTGACAAAACAACATTTTACCTTAATTTTCAGTTACCAGTTGCCTTTTCTCTGCCTTTAGTTCTGAAAATGCAATTCCTGTTATTTGAGTAAAATTCTGAGCCTTATTAATGTTTTTTTTTTTTTTTTTTCAAACTAGGAAATGTATTTGCATATCTTTAAAAGCTTATAAATTGGGATTGAGCAAAGTTGTGAAGCTGAAAACAATTTTGTTGTACTTCAATTAAGCAGAAGATCTATTTTGCAAGGTTTCACTTTTATAACACACATATTTTTGAAGGTCATCAAAGGTCAGGGGCCTCTAGAGGGAGAAGGAGTGGAGGTAGGTACTTCAAAATACCTTCCCCTGACATACTTTAGCCTCTAGAACCATCCCTGAAAGTTTCATTTTCCTAACCTAACCCCTTACTGAGATAGCAAGAAGTCAATCAACTAGAATTTTACCAAAACGGTGAATAAAACTCATTAGAATGAAACTCGTTAGAAACTCATTAGGAACATTTTTTTGTTTTCTTGGTTCGCTTCCAAAATAATGTCATTGGGTTTCTTTTTATGTGTGACGACAATATGTTTAATTGGGGTGGTGTAGTTGTGTTGTATTATGTTCTTGAATAGTAGTTGTTGTAATATAGTTCGTGTTGTTTATTTTCTTAATTCCTTTTATACTGGGAGATGTAAATATGACTAGTGGATACAAACTCTGTAGAGCCATCTTTCTTGTTGATCAAATATTTTTTAAGAATGTGTCAACATGTCTTGTAATTTTGGCTATGATGATACTTTCTTTAATTGGATAATTTGAGTGTTTGGTTTTCCTAATTCCTTCTAAGTTGATAGAAAGAAGTAAATGTGACTAGTAGGTGAAGGATAATAGTACCCGAGGTTTTTTGCTTTTTATCATTTATTTATTGTTCTTAAACCGGGGGAAGTGAATAAGACCATTGGAAAAAGACCGTTTGCCTACGGTGACCCACTATGGCAAAGTAAGGGCACAAGAATAGGCAAATTGTGGAATGAACACAGATAGTTTTTATAGTAGAAAAATAGTCCGGTATAATTTTCCTGACTGTCCGATCGGCTGGCAACTTTCAATGATCGTTCCCTGAGTCAATGAGAGCTCCAACTTTTGTAACAAGAGGGGAGAGGTCGCCACCCATGGTGGACATCACTCCGTTTTCATGCAAAAAGGCTATTTTTGGGTGATCCGTCAAGCTTCATCCGTCACATGACAACCTCTCGCTCAGTATGACAGGTTGCTGAAAAAAGGAAAATTTCAACTTTTCTATTGAAACGCGTTTCGCAAAAAAGATAGGTTAAAATTTTGAAAGATAGGTTCTAATCAGAAATAAATTTCAGCTGCACGATGTAAGCCTATCTGATATGATAAAAAGATATCCTGATCACTGTACATACCATTTGGTTGTAAAAGTGGCAAAGAAATATCTCAGTATGCAACTGATTTTGTTCATATTTTATTTTATATGGAATCAATTTGATTTAAGGGGCCCGAGAAGGGCAAGTAATTATTTTGTTATACCTTTAAAAAATTAAACAAAATATTTGTTTGTGGAAAAAGAGCCAACGTTTTTTTCTTTTTCTTTTTTAAGGTTGACGTTCCCGGGTTATGGGATCTTAATTTACAATAAAGCTTAAGTTTCAGTATACGGAATCCCCAAACACGGGAATTTTTCTTTCGATTGGCTTCAAGCCCATATTCAGAGTCATTAGGGGACGGGAAGGGACAGCAATGTACAAAATGAAAATTGAAAAAGATGTCGATTCATGGGAAAACGGGGCCTGAGAGAGCGGGTTGGTGGATTTTTTTCAAATCAGCTCTAAAGCCATATCATTCTTGGGCTAAGGTAGTTCTAGGGCAAACCAGAAAAAAACTGTATAGAAATTTCCCATATAAAACTTAAAAACAATCGAAAATAAATTATCTTGTACAAGGAGGAATCTGCCACCTCCCTTAAATCCTTTTCCATCCTAAGCTGTCTATGTGCTAAAGTTTTCACTTATTATTATTATATTCTTCCAAAAAAAGTTATCTTTTCGATTTTGTTTTCAGCAATTGTCGTTTTAACCGTTTAATTAGTTATTCCATTGACTCTAAAATTTTCACATTGCACTGGCTTATTTTCAAAATTGAAATATACATTTAGTGTAATGCAGATTCTTACGTGTTTTGTTGGAACTTTTTTTTCTTTTTTTAAGGATTGGAATTATGAACTTTGTCAATTCAGTATTACTTTTTTGTGTTTAAGAGCACAAGAGTTTCAATAATTGAACAATATTACTTTGCTTCAACAAAGAATCTGTCTACATCCAATATGAGATTAAACTAGACCTACGTTGCCTGAGCAACGTGAAGTGTTGCGGCAATCTTTGTCCGGCTTCGCCGAATAAAGTGTTGGTTTTGTTTCTTTGCTATCGGTTAAACGCTGAAGTTGTCAGCCTATCGAAGCTTTTAAAACGTTATGTTCAGAGAAGAACGCGATCAGTAATCACATGATCAAAGGCTATTCCTCAGCGTTGAAAAAATAACAATAACAAAAGAATATCGAAAGAAGGGACTAAATTGACTTTGCAGCCAGTTGAGATCAAGGCTTGGAACAATATCTTATATAATCTTGTTGGTATTATAAAGCTATCCGTAACTTTTCAGGATCAAAATACCATAGATGACACTATTGATTATTACGAAACTGCCTCGTTATTTTACGTTATCGTTTGTACCCGTTGCGTAAACACTTAATTCTAGGTTATAGTGAGTATGGGTAGGCTACACCAACTAGCAAAAGTTACAAACCCTTCTTCACTAAAGATGATTGTAGCCTAACAGACGATTATTACTTACAAGTCCCCTACATGTCTTACCACTGGAACCAACTCGGTTTTACCATCAAATACACTGGAAACAAATGATAGGTACACCAAATAGTCAAATTTGCAAACCCCTCACTGCCGAAGATGATTATGAGCTAACAGCCAACCTTCCCTTACAAGTCCCCTATATGTCTCACAATTGGTATCGGCTTATTTTTGGTTTCAGTGTGTACCCTGCTACTGAAGTTACCAACCCCTTGAAACTTTCAAACTAGTATATTTCATGAAAGAATTTTTGTACCAAAAAATGGATGACATATACTTTGATCAGCCTATCAAGAGCTATCGATTGCCGTCGAAAAAAATTTATATCTGTCTTAGTTCAAAAGTTGATTTTTTTTTTTGCCGTAGGCCAACTTTCTAACGTCACCACTTAGAAGGGAGCAAAGGATAAGCTCCAATTCCTTTAGCAATGACAAAACTTTTTAAATTTAAGAGGTACATCTGATAACATTTCTCCACCTTAATCCCAAGTCCGAAAAAACAAATGATAAACCCAGCGAAAATCACGGCAGTACTTTCGGACCCGTGGGGAAATGCCGTTTTTTTGCTTCTTCAAATTTTCCTATTTATCACTCACAGAAGATATATTGGCTGTGGGGCCGGGTAACTGCCGCATATATTTAACCTTATAGATTTTAGCCCATCTTCAGTTTGAAAGTGGTGCCTGCCCGCTTGCCTGCTAGAACGGAGCTTTCCACTCGAAAGCAGAAACATGTTTTGATGAAACGAAAGCTTGGCTGCACAACTTCAGATACTCCTCTCTGACATAGGCTACATAACTCCACTTCACTTCGCACTCCATAGGCTCTGGCTCGTGGACAAGCAAAAACCATCCTTTTTGGCCCCAGGCAAGAGTTTTGCGGAGCTTTCTAAAATGTAATGTCATATTCATCAATCCGACCTGAGGTCCACACTTTCCGTAAAAACCGCACAGGTTAGACCCTTACCAGTTTCCATGAATAAGCCGACATCGGCGCCATAGGAAAAAAAAAAAAAAAAAAAAACGGGACAAAATCGAAGTGTTGCTCTCGCAACACAATAAGAAAAACAAGTTTTTTCAACTGAAAGTAAGGCGTAACATTAAAAATTAAAACGAAAAGAAATTATTACGTATATGAAGGGGGCTGCCCCCTCCTCAAGACCTCGCTCTTTACGCTAAAATTTGAAAGACCCTTCTGTTTCAGGAATTGTTCTTTAAGAATTGAAAAAACTCCAACTCTAGCGTAAAGAGCGAGGTGTTGAGGAGGGGGCAATCCTCTTCATATGCATAATAATTCCTGTTTGTTTTAAATTTTAATGTTGCTCCTTACTTGTTTTTTATTTAATTTCTGATCGTTCTTTGAATAATGCCAGGAAATCTTGCCCCATCTTCAAGGAGAAATCCGTCTCCCCACGGAGATATCCTCCAGGTAATTCAATCCCGGTGAAAATTTACCCTGGATAATTACCCTTAACAACTCCACGCGTAAAATTCCCCTGACAATTTCACCCTCTAGAAACTACCCATGGAATTCCCTCCATGGAAAAACCTCCAGTTGACAATCCCCCCCCCCCACACCCGAAAATGTATACATACTTCCCAATAACAGATACCATGCGTAATCAATGGGCAAATTTTATAATTTAAAGACCTTTCCCTGGGGCTCCGGGGGGGAGTGGGGTTGGGGGTTATGTTAGATCCAAAATATAGTTATTTGGCCTTTTAACCATGATGAACAAAATGGCTATCTCAAAATTTTAATCGGACGATTTTGGGAAGAAAAAGAGGCGGGGGAGTTGCCCTCCAATCTTTTTGGTCACTTGGAAAGAGTACTAGAACTTTTATTTTCCGTTTGAATTAGCCCTCTCACGACATTATAGGACCACTTGTTTGATACGATCACCCCTGAAAAAAATACGCGATCGTTATCTTTCTTCTGAAAAAAAAGCGAAATTCAATGACCCTTTAGTTCTACACGATACTTAGAATTTCTTTTCTATTTCTAGGCATTTTTAGCACTCGCCCAGCTGACTATATATTCATGTTGACATTTAATTGGCTTGCCTGTGTTCTCTTTGGTTTGTTCATGTCGATGCCAGTGAGTTTTTTTTCTTTGCTTTTTTACTCTTTTTCTCCTGTGTATTAAAAATATTAAAAAAGTCAACTTAATCTGACCGCTTAGTTTCTAATTTATTTAGTACTCTGGAGGAGGATATTTCAGCCGTAGTAGTTGAAAAGGGGGCGCATTACAGTTGCACCCCATGAACTGACCTTGGCACCCCATTCCTTGAAACTAAACAAGTTTTATCGGGTTGACTTTGCTTTTTCTTATTCGGTGCTTTTCCAAAATTCATTTGTTTCTCTTTCCTCATTAAAAAAAAATGTTTGGAAAACTTGCCTTTGAAAAAAAAAATTGTCGTATCTTCGATGCCTAAAACAATACTTTCTGTCAGAAAGTATATATATATATATATATATATATATATATATATATATATATATATATATATATATATATATATATATATATATATATATATATATATATATATCTAGTCGCTTAAGGCCAAAAGGGGTTGAGGCCTCCTCCCATCTAGTTTCAACTTCCTTAATACCTTTCTTGGGACCTTTTAACATCATCTGAGCATGACCTGCTTTTTTGCCCCTAAATGGATGACCAAAAGCATAATCTTTGGCAGTTGGTCATCCTGTCATTGTATGATATGTATATATGATTCATATATGTGTATATATTACATTATTAAACAAGCAATAATTTTCTTGTGTGTATATATGTAGTTTTGTTTTTCTCGAGAACGGCACTATATTTTTCCCTGAACATTGGTATACTATCCGATGTGAAAAACGATCTAGATAGGTCAAGACTTTAGGAAAGTTTGTTTCCCCCTTCCAAGGCCCTTAATTTATTTTTCATACATCGTTGACTGAAAACTTGTTTCCTGCTCGCAGCCTCCTTAATATATTTTTTAATAATTCGTCTGCTGGGTGAGGTGGATTATATCTACTACCTCTACTAACAACTCACCGCAGCACCAAGCCACATGAGGCCAGCACAGCTACAAACGCTCCTCCTCTTTTCCAATCTATTCAAAGCCTTCCTCTTTACACCCTCCCAGAAAGTTCCTATTTCCCTTAAAGCTTTTTTGATGACTTCCTCACACCCACCCGAACCGCATTCAACCTGCTTTCTGTTTAGCCCTAGACGGTTGGTCAAAAACGACAATCTTCTGCAATCTGTCCTTTCATCCGCAGAATGTGACCTAGCCATCTCAACCTTTTTCTCATTATAGCCCTAGATAGAGGGATTGAATCATAATTTTCGTACAGCCTACTGTTTGAAATACTGTTAGTCAGCCTGGTACCCAGCCAGAACAATCTGTTGACAATTTCTCTTGAAAACATCTAGCAAATCTTAATCGGCTTTTCAGAGCGCCCATGCTTCAGAACCATATTTGACCACTGTCATCACTGTAGCTTCCAATATTCTAATCTTGGTTTGCAGACTTATCTTCCTACTCTTCCAAACTTTTGTCGACTGTGAGAAAACACCATGAGCCTTGGCTATTCTACTTTAAGTATCTTCACTGCTCCCACCGTCTTTACTAATAATACTACCAAGGTAAGTGAAGCTGTCCTTCTGATTTGTTACACACCGTCACCTTTTCATCTCTGCCTATTCTTAGCCTTAGCTACTGTTAATTGTCAAACCTATTCTAGCACCCTGAACTTGCAAAAGCCCTAAAAGTTCGATTATTTTGCTGACACTTTCATCTCGGATGCTTTAATCATCAAAATAATCTAAGTCTAGGAAAGTTTTTCCTCCCCATTTGATTTCGTGCTCTCCCATTCTGCTCCTTAAGGCAAAGTGAACCAAAAGAATCCATTTTTGGGGACGTTATATTGATACGTGTTTATTATCATTCTGTTTCCTTTATTAGTGTTTAGAAGCCTGCTTAAGGAATTTGTTGTGTAGAAGTAGAAATCAGACAATCTTAACCCATTTTTCTAGATGGCGATAAAACCTGTGGTTTTTACTAAGTCTTGTCGTTTAATTGGTTTGGTATCAAATAGAAGTTGGCGCCATCCGATCAAAATTAGCGTGTATTCTATTGGTTAACTACTTTATTGGTTACTCTATTGGTTAAATACTGGATTGGTTGAAAAATTGACCCATGATTATTGCCTGATTTCGACATATCTGTTTTTTCCTTTTTTTTTTCTCTTGTCTCGTGTTCAGTAACACAGGCGTGATAATTTTTCGAAATGTTGCTTAAAAAAGAAAGAAATAGGGCCAATGCCGTGTCTAGGGGGCTAGGGGTTTGAGCACCCTCCCTGAAATTATTATTTTTAAAATTATTATTTTTTTTGTACGACACCCCACCCGAACAAAATTGAGTACGGCCTTGAATGAGGCATTAAAAGTTTCTGGTGCTTGGCAAAAAAAAGTGATTGGAGATCTTAAATGTGTCAACAGTTCGTAAACAGGGACGCAATTTTCTATGGGGCTTGGGGTTAATTCCCCCTACGGACCCCAGTTTGCTCCCCCAGACCCCAATTTGCCCCCACCCCCTAGCTGAAATTTAGTTTTTTCAAAAATATTGTCAAAACTATGATAAGCCGATATAATTCGAGCATCCAGTCTAGCGGGCTAGTTTTCTTAGTATTTTTGCCTTTGTGGTACTATATTGCTCATTTTTCATTTTGAACTGTTATTTTCTCTTGATTTGGGAAAATTGGCTCCGACTTTGCCACTCCCCCCGGTATTTTGACGAAAATAAGAAAACTTATAATCTCTTACTAATTGTTAAGCAAAGTTCTGTCTATTGAATGTAGATAAAGCATAAATAATATGCATCTTATGTCGGCGAAGTTTTCTATCAAGATCCTTAGCAAAACTGGGAACTGTTAAAGCTGTCAAATTATTCAAATGATATTTCTTTTAAGCTGATTTCTAATGTTTTCTAAGTAGGTATGATAGAATATTTTTAGGGACTTCCCTTCCCTGGACTTAAAAAAAAATTCTGCTTCGTTCAACCAAGAAAACTAAATTCGCGCTTTCAAATGTATGTCATTAAACATGAATATCTCTATCTCCAGCACGAAACGGGAGAAGTTAAACCATTTTTATAAGATTTTCAGGAAATTATGAGTCGGCTTTTAGTTTCACGTCACATAATGCCTACGATATGTTTCCTATGTATTCCATCTTAGAAACAACTTCATTATATATCTCTCTCCAAGTATTTGCCGCATAAACGCCACTCTTAGGCAACATTTTTATCTTCCCAGGGAGATTTTTTCTTCCAGATAATCTTGTAAGTAATAGAACCGGATTCCCAATATTGACTTTTGTTGATTCGATTTTTTTTTTTTTTTTTGGTAGATGGTCTGTAATTATCTTGTAAAATTGAAATTCCAATATCGTGATTTAAAACAACATTATCAACGGCCTAATTTTCAAAATTTCAAATTTGAGGCATTTTTTTTTCGGGATTTGCGACAAATTCTTTAGTTAATTTAGTTACAACCCTCCCTTGGGGTGCTTGGTGTTCTGAATTATATTATGAAGAAAGTAACGCTGGTTGAAATCAGGGATTTGCTGTGTAAAAGTTCGTTTGCTATACATCGGCGTAATTTGCTATGAGGCAGGGGGAGCAACTGCCCCTCAGAGCTTGGTTCCCCCTTCCCCTAGACCCAAGTTTATGCCCTCCATCCGCTGATATTTAGTTTCTCAAAAATCTTGTCAAAACTAAGATAAGCCTGCATAGTTCAAGCATCCACGGAAACGGGTCGGTTTTTTTAGTATGTTCTTGCCTTTATGGTACTATATGGCTAATTTTTCAATTCTCTCTGTCATTTTCACTTGATTTGGGAAAAGTTGCTCTAATTTCGCCCCCCCCCCCCCCAGGATATTGACAAAATTTCGTCATTGTTGCTGGACATCTTTTGTGTATTTTTTATTTCTATTATATTTCTTCCATACAATCCTATTATATTTTTACTTAACAGCATATTTTTTATTTCTAGTTTTTAATGGATCCAATGATTTTGAGTGTTCTTTATGTTTGGTGCATGCTCAATCAAGATCAGATTGTCAGTTTTTGGTTTGGAACGCAGTTTAGAGCCATGTATTTACCATGGGTTCTTTTGGCTTTTCGTATGATTCTTTCGGGAGGGTAAGTTTTGATTTCGTTTCTATGAAATATATTTATCATTTACTTAGAGCCATCTACTTACCATCGGTTCCACTGGGTTTCCGTATTATTTTTTCAGGAGGGAAAGTTATGATTTAATTTCCATGAAATGTACTTACCATGCACTTAGAGCCATGTATTAACCATGGTTTCTACTGATTTTCCATATGATTCTTTCCGGATGGTAAGTTTTAATTTGCTTTCCATGAAATTCGTGAATATTTCAGTTTTGGTTAGTAGAATAATTACCAACAGCTTCATCAACTTTTTTGCAGGAAGTAAGCACGCTGTACTATGTTTGAACAGAGATCATGCAAGGACTTTTATTCTGTATGACTAGAGCGGGCCCATTGTCTCATTATTCTAACCTTTGTTAGTATAAAATGTAAAATTTTGTAAAAGAATTATTTTCTAACAACTGATCTTCTTTTTTCCGGGAAATTTTTCTGAACGCCTGATGACAACCGTAGATTAGAAATATGAACCTCTTCTTCCTACTTGAAATAACCCCCTCCTCGTTTTTTTTTATTTAGTCTCTGTTTTATTACTGAGTTATCTAAAATTTAGTTTCTGGGCCGATCGGCCATTTTACTCATTATAGCAACTATTTTCTTGTTAACAACCAAAGGGGGCTTTAATCATCACCATAGTTATACCTACAAAAGGGCTTGAACAAAAAGTTTAATGAGAATATTGTGTGCTATCGTAATAGCTGGCATATTTATGCTTCCGTCTCATCAAAGAAAATTTTAAATTCAAGACTTAGGCAAAGTTGGATTAAATAATACCGGATGAAATTATTATTAAATGATAATGACTTTATTTATTTAATTTTTTCACATATTGATTCTGCAGGAATTTCGTTTAACTGTTCCCGTAATTACGTTCTGAGTGACTGCATAATGTACGACAATGAAAAAAAATAAGAAGAAGACAAAACCTAACGAGGGAGATTTTAAAGCCAGTAAATGAAATGAAAAGACGAAACAGAAATTTATGTAACTACTTCCGCTAAGCCATCGTCAGTGTAGAAGAAAAAAAAATAACGTTTTGAAGTAGCCTGTATTAAAAGGGGGAAATAAAGGGGGGGGGGACTAAAGAAAAATAAACCACAAATAAGATACTATTCAAAACGGGACTGGACGTGAATTCTGCTCCGATGATCAATGCAGCCTGTCTATTGAATTGATTTGTATTAAGAGAATTCGATACCTTAAGCATCATTTTGTGAGCCTCAACATCGGCTGACTTTCTGAAAGGCAAAGGGTCCATTAGTGAATTCTCCCCTGGGAATACTTACCATTGAAACCTATTGAGAATTTGTGATTTGGTCATGAAATTCAATTAAAAAGACACTGGAAAGTTTATCTAAGATTTCGGGAAAAGTAGATGTTGGTTTTTTTTTTTGGCCGTTTATTCGGATTGCTTATCCAAGCCCTACCAGTTATGGTAAGGCCAACCAATCAGTTCTAAATAGTTTGGCCACACAAACTAAAAAAGTTTAAAATGGACGAGGTAGGCTGATTCTTTATGGTATCAAATCCTCTTAGGACATCTAATTGATGTAGTTTCAATATGAGAAGAAGCGCGGGTTGAACCTCTTTGTATTAAATTATCATAAATGAGACTCTGACTCGTGCTGAACAAAGTGGGCTAGAGATTGAAAATTATGCACCGTTGATAAAGATTGTCAGAGACAGAATTTATGAACAGTTTACCAAAGGGAGTCGGATACAGGGCTTATCGATTGTTGACCGAAAAGTGTGGGAGCGAAAGCATACACACAGTCTACCATATAGCTAGGCTCTGTCTACGACACCCCTTTGGTCAATAGTGAGTACGCTCTGTCAACAAAACTCTTCGAGAAACAGTACATGCGCTCTATCCTCAATCTGTATTGGTCATTAGTGTTTACTTGAAGGGGTTGGAGACAGAGTAAAGGTACTGTCTACCAAAAGTTGTTGGGAATGAAACGGGTACTATTGACCAAATGGGGTTAGAAGGCCGAGCTTGTGCAACGTTAGCCTAGGAGGGCTCGGAAAATGGAGTGATCGAACTGTCAACTCAGAAAGCATTTTAAACGGAACGTGTATAGTCCTTCTCAAAGAGGATCGTAGGGCATATAGTACGAATTGCGTATGCTAAGGGGTTTGGAAATCAACAAAGGCTATTCGCATAATGTTTTTATTTGTATGATAGTGTTCTTGTATTTTTTAAACAATGACTGCATTCGGAATACGTAGATAGATTATACATTTCTATTCTATCTCTTTTTTTTATTTCAAAACAAATATTTTATATTCATTTCTTATCTTATATATTTTATGTAACCTCCTCCCTTAGAGAATCCTTTCGGGTTTAGGTGTATAAATTCTGTCTCTATAACAGCCACAGGGTCAGTGGAAAAATAATTATCCTAAAACAAGATAGTATTAATCTATGTGTGAGAAAAGTGTAAGTTCCTGAAAAACAAGTAGGACAAAAATACGTGTCAAACTAGGCTATACGAGAATCGTTAAAATTAATTGTCAGAGCTGTAGATACCATATAACCCTTAGTATACCCTTGTGTGTAAATACCCTTAACGAATTAAGGAATCCTTCTGTGAAAAATCAGTTTATATGAAATGATAGGAGCTAAAGTTATGTTGTTATGAATAATTTATATTCAGTAATGAATAATTATATGTAATCAAAAATTGAATTACTTATTATGGCCTCTTGAGGTATGATTTTAACGGTGAAGTTAATTTTGTTTTGATGTAAGGTTTTCGGGGCCGATTAGGATGTGTGATTTTGCATTAATTGTTTTGTAATTTATTTAGTCATGGATTGTTTTTAGAGTATTTTTGCCACCCCCTCGGACACGTTTTTCACTTCTCGGGGTGGCTGGTAATACTGATGTTGTTGTTTTTTTTTTTTTTTTTTGGTTTAATAAATATCACTCTCTAAATGAACTAAATTTATATTGACCCTATTTTTCTTTTTTGTTGTTGAGTGCTGTACATTGAGTGATGATTTACGATATTGTTCTATTTTTTTTCAGTGGTTTGAGTGAAATCGTTGGGATTCTTGTTGGTCATCTATATTTCTTTCTTGCGTTCAAGTATCCTCAAGATTTTGGTGGAGCATCTCTTTTGCAAACTCCGCAATTCCTGTAAGTTCTCCACTTGTTAAAATTTTATTTTTTGTCATTTTTAGACCTGATTCTGTGTGCACAAAATAGACCAATCGCTTCATAGGCATATCCAGGGTTGCCACTGGTGAAAAAATCACTTTTCACTAGTGTAATTTTTTGATTCTAGCAATTTTTCGATTGATTTGGTGATTTTCTTCAATAATATAGTTATTTACGTGCTGATTTGGCGATTTTTTGTTTAGCGAACATAAAAGATCATTAAAAACAGTGGTGAATCTCTATGGGTGAAAATTCTTGAATATCCTCAAACTCTAGAACTATAGCAAACTGAATCTCAGGGTAAGGAGGGATTCCTATCCTCATGTGCAAAAGTACATATTTAAACATAGTCGGGCATATTTCTGACCTTTAGTAGGGGGGAGGCAGATAATTTTTCCTTAGGGGTATCAGGTCAGAAACGAAAATGCATGATGAAATATGGTGTCGACCAATTATAGTTTACATCAGGGTTGCAACAAAAGGTGTAACCTAGTAAAGCGCGAACCGCAGTCCCTAGTAACTGGAAATTAAAACGCCCTTTTAAATAAATTTTCAAGTGTTAAATAATCGCTATTAGACAGTGATTCAAGCACGGTAGCCATTATTCATATTAAACTTTAAAAAAAGGAACGATGAAATTAAGTTTGGTCTTGAAGAAATTTTTTGCTTTAACTGCATTCCTTTGTATTGAATAAGGAAAGACATTGTTGTTTTCTTGCACATATACTTGAAATCACTGCGGATCTCATCGATTGGAGCAAAAGCTATACTGGAGACTATACTGGAGAAACTGTACTAAAGCTGTACTGGAGAGAGGAGCAGTTTTTTTTCTTAACGTCGTGATCGGCTGTAGCAAAACCAGAGAAACTAAATAAAAAACGCTTTTTGAGTGCTGACCAATGGTCTACGTTGCGCAGGTACCGATCTCCTGACTTGCTGCCTTCCGCCAGGAGTGCAATGCGTGGTTCGGGGTGAATCATCTGACGCTTCCTGTGTGTTCCGTCAGATTTCTTCAGGGGGGTCCATTTAGAGCTGGGTTGACTTAAGCTTACAGAGTCACACCGAGCGTCCCAAACCAAATAACCAGCAACACCAGGAATCCAACCCCAGTTCTCAGGACTTCAAGTCTTGAGCGCTAACCACTTGGCTAGGACTGCTGTAGAAGAAGCAGAGGAAGGAGAATAATTTCTTTTCTAAATTTTGGAGACGAGTATACTTCTCAAATGGCGAATAGACAGATAGCAGTTTTAGACATTAGGTATAATGGAGGCTTCTCAAATGAAGCTACACACCTAAATTCAAAAAATCTAAACAGAGAAATATACTTTTAAACTTAGTATAGATGTCTACACTTAGGCATTTACATATATACTTCTATAACGCATGCAGGTCTTTCTGTTAGAAATTTAAATCAGTTTAAAACTGTATTTAAACACTTTGCCATTTAAAGTAATTCAAGTTCTCTTATTGCTGTTGTCTTGTTGACATTCATATGTAACCAAAGTGCAATTTTCTGGAGATACAAATGTCTTTTGGGTTTTTTCAATTTGTGTCCCCCTCCTTTCAAATTTTCGTATTTTTTTTACATTTTAGAAATTTTTAGAATTTGCAGACGAGTATACTTCCCAAACGACAAGTAGACACCTGATATAACTGATACATCACAAAGGCATTTACATACATAAATTCGAAAATCTGAATAGAGAAATATATCTTTAAACCTAATATAGATGTCTACATTCAGGCATTTACATACAGACGTCTACTATAAATGCAAACCTCTTTATTTAGAAATTTAGACATCTATTGTAAAAAAAGGAACTTTAACGTACGCAATAATTGTAGAAACTATCGCTGTTACCTTGTGGACACTCGTATCTAGAACAAAGTGCAATTATCCGGAGAAGAAAAATATATCGAGTATTTTCTGTATAAATGTGCTTTTGTTGCGTTTTTCCAAGTTATGTACCCCTCTTCAAATTTTCAGTTTTCTTTTTCTTCTTCTTTTTTTAAATTTTAAATGAAAATTTATGGTTTGGTTAAAAACAAAATATGATCTTAATTTAAGCAAATTAGAAAGCTCTCGCTACTGAGCATAAATGCAGACATCTATATTCAGATATTTCGACATCTGCAATATAAGTAAATTTACAATAAATACGATAATGCAATATATATATAGTATCAAGTATTAAGTTATTGACACTTTTTCTAACGAGCAGTCCGCAAAAGTATTCTAACTTTTTCATAAAGACATCGAAAACAAATGTTAGCATTACGAAAATAGTAAAGCATTTCATTGAACGTGTAATTTTTTCTTAAGATTTTAACGAAGCACAAGGTATTTCTTTTGACTTCTTTGTGATGAAGATTCTAGATATTTTCAAGTTTTATCATTCAATGTGGCTTTGAAACCTGCTTGCGAAAGACTACTTGAGGAAATGTTGCGATATGCCCATATATGAAGTGACGGATTGGGGAACTAAAAAGCTAGCAGGGTCGGGGTAGCTTTGGAACTACTGCCTGCTATCATAATCGGATCTTGCAAGGTGTCTTTGGGTTATTTTTTAACAGCTTCATATCTTCATATACTGTGCTATTGTACTGGATTATCTTTTCTATTCAGTTCGTTTGTCTTATTATTCTTTGTATGAATTTTTAATCTCCTCTTGTAGGTACAACTACTTTCCTGGCAGGGCTCCGGGCACTGGGCTGTTTAGTAGACCTCCTCAAGAAAGATCAGGAAGTTGGGGCAGAGGCAATAGACTCGGAGGAAATTGAAAATGAGTATTGTTTTAGACAATGTTACTGCGACTGAAAGCTGTCAAGAAATTTTAGGTTGTAAATAATGTTGGTGTAAATAGTTTTGGTGTTCTTTGTCAGGTGCTGGAATGCAATAAGTCTATTCCACAGTTTAAACTGAGTTTTCGTTTTTCTTCACAAACTATTTGTGTTCTTACAACTCTAATGATTATGTGTTGCAAAGAACGGTTTCGAAAACACTACATTTTTGTCAGATAAAGCCTTCTATGGGTGAAGCCAATTACAGTGTATTTCTTCAGTCTAAGGTTACTTTTTGGTATCTTTTGATAGGTACGTCATTGCAGAATTTTTAACATATCGTGCCGTTGGTATAAACCAGTGAAGCGGATAAAAATGATTGATATACTCAACTCAGGGCAACTGGAAATGTTCAGCTCACCCTGAAATAACTAGAAATTTTTCCGGTGGTAGTGGGACAAGTCATCATCAGAGTTTGACGAAGGAAAGGCTGGAGCCCAATTGAGCGCTAATTGGTGTTCTAAGCTTTGCAGAAGGATGTTAATAGGATTTGAAGATCATGTTAATTGTCGCGACAGTGGTATTTAAGAGGACAACAATGACATAGAAGACGTTAACCATGATCATAAAGGTGTGATGGCTTTGGTGATCGTCGCGGGTGAAGAAAGTGATGGCCATAATCGTGTTTGTAGTGACGAACAGGATGATGATTACGGTGTTTCTGCTTTAATGAATCTTGGGGAAATATACTTGGACGGATTTTTTCTTAGCCCCCTCTCTCTCAGTACTGAGACTTTTGCCCATAATTGTAGACACAACCGAGGGAAAAAATGGAAACTGTCGATTTTTCCCAGCTAACTCTGGGATATACCTATATTCAGAGGGACAGAGATAATCATCCCCCTAAAATTGAACGGAAGGGCCCCCATGAGTTCATTGAACCAATTCCAGCTGAAAACTCACCTTTCTTTTTTTTGATGTTACCATTATCATCCATCGTCGTCTTTGCAATGTTAACATTGTTGTTGTCATAATTCGCATTATCCATGTCCCTATGACTGCATATAAGAAGCTCTATCTGCCTACAACGTCCTTCCAGCCATCACTACCTGATGATGAGTTGTCTCATGGCGTGCTTTCAAAGGAAACTATTTGGATTAATAAAAAAAATAGAACATTTGTCCTCACCCTCCCCCTTATGACTAGATATGGATACAATTATGTCTCAAACCAAAATGTTGCTGAAGGAACTAAAATTTCTGTGAATTTGTCCTTTTGACAACAAACGACTAGCATATCGCCAAGTAAAGGTAAAGGTAAAGGATACGGCATTAGACTTTACAGTCCTTACCAGCGGTGCTGATCTCCGTTTCTCGGTCCTTCAGCCAGGAAGTGCAATGGGGGGTTGGGGGCTAGCCATCCTGTGCTTTCGCACACCCTTCCTGTTTACCTTCTCCAGATTTCTCCAGGTACCCATTTAGAGCTGGGTCAACTCTGGCTAAGCTTACAGAGTCTCGCCACTGACCCCCGTCCCAAACTGAAGAATTGGATACACCGGGATTCGAACCCGCGTCCTCTCAGACAAGGGATCCCGAATCCAGCGCACCAACCGCTGGATTCGGCGCCAAGCAATACTGGATAAATTTGGGTTAGGAATGAAAAGTGAAAAAAGAAAAGAAACTACCTCCCAGAACATATTTCTTTCAAAAAATTCAAAGCATAAAAATTACCCTGTTCAAACTGCTACTATCTTAGGAAAGCTTCAAATTTGAGAAATTTGCTTAATATGTGAATCTATTAAAAATAATGTATTCTATATTAAAATAGTGAAAAAAACATGGACAGTATTTTTCTGTACATTAAATTAAAGAAAAACAACAAATAATAGGTGAAGGTAAGAGGAAATCGTAAAAACAAGAATTTCTAGTCACGTGCCTAGCAAATTTTGTTCTATTCAAATTTGTTGCTTGGCCGTAATTCAAATATAAGTAAGACATTCAATAAAGAACAACAAATACAAAAACACTAATATTAATAAACTACAATTGTCGCAACTGATCCACATTTTTCACAGAAGCTAGGATAGTTGCTCTGATGAGAACAACAAAGCAACTAGATAAAATAATAAAAAATGGAAATGAAGTTAATTATACTGTTGCGAAATAATCCTTTTGTTTGCTACTATCGACGTAATTTTCCTTGGCCTTGTATTTAATCTCATCCCCTGGTAATTTTGTAAAATCTCAATACCCCCATAAAATACAGGTTCATTCTTCAAAAGAATGTTATAAATTAGTATTTAATTTTCTGTATCTAAGGCCGCATTCAGGAGGGGAGGGGGGTTATGTTCGTCTGACTCGTAAAACTTAAAAAAAATTGATTTTAAAAAATTGAGGTTTTTTGTGAACCCCTTCTCCCCCCAAAAAAAAATCCTGGATACGGCCCTGTCTGTATTCCTACTAATTGAAATATTAGTAAGCATATGTTTTTTTTTTCAATAGCCTCCCTCGCCCACTGAGTAAAATTAAAAATCCTCTTACTCTTCTGCGCTGAAGAAGCGTCGCTTTGACACAGGCGACATCTTCGCTTCGTTTTTTGGTTTTCACCCTTACTCTTCTGCGTTGAAGACGTCTCGCTTTGATACAGGCGACATATTCGTTTCGTTTTTGGTTTTTATCTTCTCTATCTAATAGCCGTAGTCTCGTTTGTTTGTTCTTCATTGGGTTTTCTCTCTTTGTTGTTCTTTGTCATGGCTGACCAGTTCGGCTAAAGATCTTTCATCCGTTAGATTGCAGTAAGTAATATTTACCACAAAGACCATTTTTTCCTGAAATTCTAAGCACAAATTTGCTTTATGTATAGATGGTAGTATGTCCTGAATTGAAATAATAAAAATGTACAGCCAATATTTTTCTATTCAGGAAATAAAAGAAAAAATCCAGCAAAAAATAACAGATGAAGGCAAAAAACTAAGAATTCCAGGGCTCGGGCCAAACAAATTTTGTTCTAAACAAATTTCCCGCTGGAATAGAATTTGAATAAAAGTAACGAGCAGCAGTATACAATATTTACCTCCCAAAATAATTTTTCTTTTTTTCCCAAATACTTCGAAGCATAAAAATTGAACCCTTGTCAAATTTGAGGAACACACTCAATTTATGGATGGTAATATATTAAAAAATTGAAACGAAGAAAAGGTACGGCACAAGATATGAAAAAAATAAAATTAATTTCCTAAAAAAATAATAGATGAAGACAAAAGCTATATGAGAAAAATAACAAACAAATTTATAATTCTAGAAAAGGGTCTGATCTTGAAGACGCCTGTAGATTTAAGATATCATTGAGCCCTGGAAAGGTAAGAGGAGTGCCTTCTGGGGCCATTGATATGGCCAATAAGTATACCCAAAATTTTTCTATACAAGAAATTAAAAAAAATTCCTATTAAAGAAATGAAATATATAATAAATAATTGATGAAGGCAAGAGGTAACTAAAAAATTAATTGTTTTATGCTTGGGCCAAAAAGTTCTTTTATACTTCTATGCAAATTTGTTACAGATACGCAATTCAAATATGAGTAATAAGCTGCCGCATGCAATACTTACCTACCACAATATTTTTTTTTCAAAAATTCAAAGCTTAAAAAGTAACCCCTTTTCAAATTCCGACTATTCTAGGAAAAGATTCAAGTCTTAAAAAACACCTAATGTATTGATGGTAATATATTCTAAATTGAAATAAGAAAAAAAAATATGATCCATATTTTTCTATACAAGAAATTTGAAAAAACGAAAAATTTAGTGGCATGGGCCTAACTATTTTTGTATACTTCTATACAAATTTGTTGCTTAGACGAAAATCAAATATAGGTAACAAATTGCAGTATGTAATATTTACGTTCCAGAACGATGTTCATTTGAAGTATAAATATACTTTAAATTGAAACAATGAAAAATATTTAGCCATTATTTTTCTGCACAAAATATATGGATGAAGGCAAGAGGTAATTGAAAAAATAACAATAACTGGGCTTGAACCAACCAAAATTTGTATGCTTCTATACAAATTTTTTATTTTTTTTTAGCTACAGTGTGTAATATTTACCTCCGAGGATATTCTCTTCTCTTTTTTTTACAAAAATTTCAAAGGATGAAAATCGAATCCCTTTTAAATTTGAAAAACATACATAATTTACGGATGATAATATATTCAAAAATTGAAAAGAAAAAAAATTTCCATAACTGTCTACAAAATAGGGATTTAAAAGTTTTTGTTAAGTAAAATTCAACTAAGAAGCTTAAGCTTTACAACTTATAGTTTTGAACCTTATAGCTTTTAAACTCATTTCATTTGCAAAGCTGCTGTACGGAAAATAGCTTACATCTTCTAATGTTTCTTTTTACAAATAGACATAATTAAAATGTAGCAATTTTGTATTTCCTTTCATAAATCTAAGATAACTACTGTATTTACTTCAAAATTTTTGTCTAAATAAAAAGTAGATAATAAAATAGTTTTATTCAGTTATTTTAACAACAGATTCAAGCATTAGATGGCCTTGCAAACGAAGTAATCTTTCTTTTTCCACCTATTTTTTTTGCTGGTGCCTGTGGAACTAGTGATGCGGGCTCTGCTTGAGCCTCTTCGGCATTTGTTGAACTTTTTTCAATTGCATCAAGTGAAGCTGCTTGGATCGCAACACCGTTGGTAGCTGCTGCTTGACTCTCATCATTGGTTCTATGTTCTTCATTTTCCAGTTGTTTTTCGTCATGTATATGAGGTTCTTGTGGTTTTTCACCAGCCTTTTCTGTAGCTCCTGGTCTCAAAAAGCTAGTAACCTTCCGTTTTCCTCCCGGCCCTTTTGGAACAGCTGGCTGTTGTTGCAAGGATGCGGGTTCTGCTTGTGCTTCTTCAACATTGGTGGACTTTTTGTTAATCACATCACTTGAAGGTGCTTGATTGACAGCCTCACTGGAAGTAGTTGCATGATCCACATCATGGTTGTGATGCTCTTCAGTTTTCAATTGTTTTGCTTCGTGCATGTGAGGCTCTTCGGCTTTTCCAGCCGCTGTAGCTGCAGTTCCTGGTCTCAAAAAACTGGTGATTTTTCGTTTTCCTCCTGGCCCTTTTGGAACAGCTGGCTGTTGCTGCAATGATGCTGGCTCTGCTGCAGCATCTTCAGGCAGAGGGTTCGGTTTTGGTCTGAAATAAAGAGAACGTCAAAATCACTCTTTGGGTGTGCACTCTTTTATATATAACACTCACACACACACACACACACACATATATATATATATATATATATATATATATATATATATATATATATATATATATATATATATATATATATATATATATATATATATTTTTCTTATGTGTTTGTGCTGTTGCATTGGTGATTTCTCTTTTCATAATATATATATATATATATATATATATATATATATATATATATATATATATATATATATTTAAAGAAGCTGTGGTCGGTGGTCGGTACTCTTTTTTAGATCGGGACAAAATTGTTTGTCTCCCGTTCCGAACAAAAAAGTCGTCTTACCTCCTACGAACCCGAAAGAAGTATCCCTGAAAGTTCCGATTCAATCCCCAGCCAGGAGACAAAATAGAGTAGAACTAAGAAGAACTTAAATATTCGAAGTACTTGTTCATGAAAAGAAAAGATCCCCAGCTTTAGCATATTCTTCACATATCGATTTGTAAAGCACATTCTTCACATATAGATATGAAAAATATCAGATGTCGATATTTTTATCAAATGCGGCTTTTATTTTAAAAGTGACAAATTCTGTGTATTTACATTTTATTGAAGGGAAAAGGAGCTACTTGGACTAGAGCCAATGACCCTATGATTGGGAGTAGGGTACTCTATCCATCTAAGTTAGCACAGCTTTTTATAAATTGTTCACTTTTGGTGTTTTTGTATATACAATCAACCAATTTTCTCTAACGGGTGATGTTATAGACAATGACCAGTTAGTGTGATCTTAGAGTCGTCCTAGCCGAGAGGTTGGCGTGCTGGATTTGGAATTCTTTGTCCGAAGGGTGGGGGTTCGACTTCTGGTGTGACCAGTTATTCGGCTTAGGACGCGGGTCAGTTCAGTGACTGTAAGCTCAGTCAGAGTCGACCCAGCTCTAAATGGGCACCTGGAGAACACTGGGGAAGGTAAGCAAGAAGTAGGTGTGAAAGCACAGTACGGCTGGCCCCTAGCCCCGCAATTGCACTTCCTGGATGAAGGGCTTTGAAATGGATATCAGCGCCGCCGATTTCCACTTTAACGGTATAGTACCGGATCTTTCACCTTTTTTTAACCAGTAACGTAAAAATTAGATTGGATGAACTGGGTGTTTTAATGGCATTGTAAGAGCATCATTTCTTTTTATAAAAAAGGGAAGGACTACGAAAAGAAGAGCGTTTTAACATAGAAGTAACATCTTCTTGCCAGATTGGAACACTAATACTATTGTAATTAACATTTCGTCGCGTCACCAAGCCGTGTGAAGCCCTGACAACTGTGAAAATTCATACTCAACCCATATTTCTTCAAAGGTTCATTATGTGCTCCAAGTTCTTTTGGATTCGCTCTTGAGATTTCTTGTTGGCCCGTTATCGAGCTCAGAGTTCTAAAGGTAATTAAGTACCAAGGTTCTTGTGAAGTTTCCTAGCTTTGCTTCAAGTTTTCTATGTTTTTGTTTAAGAATAAGCCCCTTTCTTTGTAAAAAAAAATAATAGAAGTACTATATTAACAGAAGATTTCCAAATATAAGGGTCACTATCATGACAATTGTGACTTTCTATCTCCGTCCCTGAATAGGGCCAGATATAGCCCAAGACTAAAAAACACAATTTGGGGATACATGGGTTAAAATTGAAGAAACTCTGAAGTATGATCAAAAAACTTTTTTAGAATTACTACTACTAACAACCTTTATCATCTAGTCACCTAAGGCCAACATAGCTGCCCACGCTCCTTCACCAACCCAATCTATTAAAAGTGCCAACCTTTACCCCCTCCCTTGATGTTCCAATTTCCCTTAATCCTTCCATATAGCATCTTCCCACCCTGTTTGGAGACGACTTGCTTTTCATTTCGCTCCAGACGAATGGTTGAAAAGCACAATCTTTGGCAATCTGTGATTTATCATCCGAAAACATTTCTTAGCAACTTCAAGTAGTCTTTCATAATAGCCCTAGAAAGTGGGATCGAACCATACTTTTCGCACAGCGTTTTGTTTCACATACGATTGGTCAAACAGGTACCCAAAACTATCCCTTGACAATTCCTCTGGAAAAAGTTCAACAAATTTACCTCTGCCTTTCGAAGCGCCCGCATTTCAAACCCATATTTCACCAGTAGCACCACCTTGGCTGCCAATATTTAATGCTGGTTTACGGACTGGTCGTCCTATTTTTAAAAATTATTTTCAGCTGTGGAAAAAACAACCGTAACCCTTAATATTCCACTTTTAACATTTTTGTTGAATCTAACATCTTTACTAATAATGCTACCGAGATAAGTGAAGCTCACCGCTTGATAGATCTGCACTTATTCCTAGTCTTATTAACATTAAATTTTAAACATATGCTTGTATCCTGCACGCTCAAAATTTTCAGAAATTCTGTCATTTTGGCAACATTTCTATCTAGGACACTCAAACCTCTGCATACTCTTAAGTCTAGGGAAGTTTTCCTATTCATTTGGTTCCACGCTATTCCCTAGCTTTTGCCGTCATCTCAGTAAGATTCATATAAACAGCATTAGGACATATCGCTGCTTACTTCTTGGATCAATACCAAACCAGCTACTAACATTGATTTCTACTATTGCCACACAGCGTTGTTCTTGATCATAGCAACAATTACTTTAGTACATTTATCAAGTATGCTTACAAATATAGAAGCTTTACTGAAGTTTTCTATCGGCAGAATAAAATGTATGTTCATAATCTATATAACTGAAGACTAATACGACTAAGCAAGAACGAAAACAACTTCGATCATCAACTCTGGAGCTCTACAATGAAAAATCCTTAGATGGCTCCAAGCTACAAGAGTGAAACTTTAAGAGTGAAAATTCGGTCAACACATCCTCTCCCCTTCTTAAAACATGTTGTTATTTTCTTAAAACTGTATTTACAGCAGTAGTTCCCAACCAATTTTGGGCCGTGTCCCACCAAGACATTTGTAAACTCCTGATACCCTCATCGTGGTATTTAAATTTTGTTTTTTTCAAATTTTACGTGTTTTCACTTGGAGGAAGCTTAAATGGCCATTAGCTTGGTATCTATTTTAGGGTCGTCCTCTAGGTTTTTAATATATTAATAGAGAATATTGTCTGAACACAGCACCTTTTATAGGTTTCACTGCAACTGAACCGTCGTGTAACTAAACCCCTTGCCACTGAAGCCTCATGAATCCGAACCAGGTTCAAATGAGCCATATAAGTACTGCACTTCCGCTTAACTGAGCCCCCATGCAACTGAACCCTCGTCCAACTGAGCCATCGTGCTACTAAACCCTCGTGCTACTGAACTCTCATGCCACTGAACCGCTTTGCAGCTCAACCCTCGTAAAACTGAACCCCCGTTTAACTGAACCCCTTTAAGCTCAACACCCGTTTAGCTGAGCCTTCTTGCAAATGAACCCTCGTGCAACTTAACTTCCGTTTAATTGAGGCCTCGTGCAACTGAACCCCGTAAAACTTAATCCTCGTGTAGCTCAAACCTCACTTCACTCATTGTCCGTACAGCTCTACCTTATTCTGCTCAAATCTCATTTGAATCAACCTCCGTGTAATTCAATCTTTGTGCAACTCAACCCCCATTTGTTTCAATCCCGGTTCCACTCATCTTCTGCACAATTCAGCCCTCATTCAACTCAACCCCCGTTTAACCCAAGCCTGTCTGACTCAACCCCCATTCAAATCAACCACATTCAATTCATCCCTCTTTAAATCAACAATATAACCACAAAATGTAATTCATCCCGTTTTGTCAGAGGTGACCAAAGCTGACTCGAATAAAGTGGTCTTTATGTTTGGCTAATAAATTTGTGTCTTTCTTTTATGCCGCTTCGATGTAAAACTATTCCCGCCATCTAAAAATTAACACTTTGTTCTTCTGTCCTATATATTTTAAAATTAGTAGAGCTTTTCATGTCCAGGGCTTGAACAAACTTGAAGGCCATGGCTGCAGCAATGGCTGCAGCACATTGTGGCCAAAATCCTAAATATACATAAAAACATCTCTCATAAGAAAAACTTGCCATTGACGCTGATTTAGGAATGATAGCTTTTATTTAAATTAATGGTAAAAGTAAAAAAAAAATTCTGGGAATTTTCAAAAAGAGCCGGAAACAATGATAAGTCTCTCTTTTTCTATTTTATTTCTCTATTACTGATAGGGCACTAAACTATCACAGAGAGCTATTTAATGTTACTTGAAATTTAATATTCACATTTAAACGGCTTTTATAATTTTTTCTTGACAACACCATCATAAAATATCTTATGGCCCCAAAATCCACATTTAGTGTCTGTTCGTGAGTGTAAAGACTTGAAACCATAAACGATTTACTAGTGAAACCTCTATAATCGAAAATGCTTATACTAGGGTTCAAAATCCCCCTCTTGAATACTCCTCTACCCAGTTATCTTTTAAAGTGGAAAGTGAAAAAAGTTTTGAAAAAAAAAATACAAAGTGAAAAAAAAAAATCATCCGAATACACAGCCGATTCGTTAATGATAAAAGCTATTTATTTTCCTTTCGGCACTTAAACTAATTACGAAACATATTCTTGGAAATTACGAAAAAGGGTTTGATACCCGAAAGTGTCTTCTTTTTCTTTTTCTTCCCCATCAGTTTTATTTCAACCCCCACCCTGAAAGTTGTCTGACTCGTGAAAACCTAACAACATACATAAATTTTTTTTTGTATTTTTAAACCTATCCCCCCTCCCCGAAACGAAAAATCATGGATATGCCCTTGGCGGTTTGCACTATAGATATCCGTTCCTTCATGAGTAAGAATTACAAAAAAATATATGAAAAAATATATTCATACACATTAACTTCAAGATTATCAAGTGTATTATTGTACGAAATTCTATCAACTGTCTATTCGGATAAGACTTATTATGTCCCGCCCCTTTTTATAACAACTCTCGACTAATTATTAATAATATAACTAATTATTTTAAAAAAGCAGCACAGAAATTACTATTGGGAAGAGCCCCCTCCTCCCCCTTTTTTATTTCGATGGCATGGAATAAATTTCAGTAAAAAAAAGTCAATCATCATTAATTTTTATCGCGACGCGAAATGCGTCCAATGAAAAGGAAAATTTCAAGAATTAGCTATATGCTAAACCTAAAATTCTTTTTTCCCCGTAATTTGTTACTTATTTAATCGAATTGGAAGTTTCTTCCTGTACGTTGACTGAAACATTAGCTATATGCTAAACCTGAAATTCTTTTTTCCCAGTAATTTGTTACTTACATAATCGAATTGGAAGTTTCTTCCTCTACGTTGAATTAAAACAGAATCTGAAAAGGAAATTTCAAATATCTGATAAAACTCGGAAGTTTTTTTTTAATAATTAGTGTCACTAATGTTTTATTTTCCCCACCCCATAAAGCTCTACATTAACTAGTGACTTTACCCGAATTTTCCAAATAAAAAGACGGTTGGTTCGCTATTCAAAACTACTTACAAGTATAATAATCGTCACCGTCACAATATTCTCTTAGTTTTTTTTAGCAGAAATTTTGAGCCTGTAAAGCTTTGGTTTCTTCCCTATACCCCACAATTTTCTTCAAGCTCTTTTTTACTTTTGTGTATTCCTAGACTAATAACTACATAATATCAAAATTTCAGTCCGACCGGAGAAAAACTATTTCTAATCTTAGAGCTGAAGCCCAAATTCAATGACCCTCCTTGCTCCCCATTCACGTATTTAAAAAATCGTAATATTTGACCAAGTGCGGGGAAAGAAATCAAAATCTGGTCATTTAGATGAAAACTGGATAAAGTACTGCTTAAATGGGGTGATTATTAACTTTGTCATGCAGGAAAAGATACACGCAAGGAACATCCTGAAAGAGAAGCGTTTTCGCTGGCTGCCAGTGACAGAAATTAGTGGCAATTGCGGCTCTACTGGTTCTTTGTATTTGGTCCGAATTAGTTTAGCTTGCCTAAATGGGTAACATAAGTTAGAAACTCCTAACGAAGCAAGAAGCATATTTTGAGCTTCTAATTGGTATTAATTAAAACTTATTCTTAGGCTCTGGGGTGAGTTAAGTGAAACAAATCTCAATTTAAATATTGGTGAGTTACATAAAGGTTAAGTCAAAAGAGGGTTTATTTAAACGGGGTACAGTTTTAGTTCAATGGTGTTGACTTGCACGGAAGCTCTGTTACATGGGCTCAGTAACACATACGCCCTTTTTATACAGTGTAAATGGGGTTGAGTTGTACGGGGGCTCTGTCAAACAAGAATTCTGTTAAATGTTGTACGAGACCCAGTTAAACGGGGTTTCAGTTACACGAGGGTTTAGTGAAATGGGGCTGAGTTACACGTGGGTGGAGTTGCACAGGGGTCTAGTTGCATGAGGTTTCGATTAAATAGGATTGAGTTTAACGGGGGTTCTGTTGCACGAAGGTTCAGTTAAATGGGGTTGAGTTGCATGGAAGCTCCGTTACATGGTTTCATTTACACACACACCCCTTTTATACGGTGTATAACGCCATTGCAACGCTATTATATTTTTTATGCTCGTTAAATGCATTTAGTAATTTGCTTCCAACAGAAATAAAGCTAATGCCTCTGTAATTACCAAACTCACTCTTTTCGCCTTTCTTAAACAGAGGTTTAATTAAAGTTTACCTAAATTCACTACAAACTGTTGAACTTATCTTTATATCTAAAAAAAAGAATTATGATATTAAAATGTTTTTCTTCGAAAGTTCTGCATGTAACCCATTTGCATATCTGGCCCCACTAGGGGGGAGGGGTAATTATCAAGACCATCAAAGTTTGGAGAAGGTTCTGAGTCTTTTGCTAGTTCACTGTTTCCATCATAGAAGGAATCCACGTGCACAATTACCATTTTAGACATTTTCTCAAAATTTAGGGCTCATTATCATTTTGTATTATTTGTGCTATGGAATGTTCCAGCTTCATCTCTGAGGAGTTCACAGTAAGAATATTTTTTGTCGCGCAGGAATGGCAAAAGTCCTCTGCTTATATCAAACTAATCCTTTAAATTATAGAAAAATTTGGCCTACGATCATCCGTCTCTAGAGAAGAGTGCAATTATCCCTGCTCTGTGGAAACGAACAATTCAGCTAAAAGAAGAAAAAAAAAGAAAAACAGGTTTCTTACCGGGCACAAGCAAATCCAATGATAGCTAGCAACAGGACCAACTTCATGGTTATTCTATATAGGACTGATAAAGTTCTTTATTTTGGTGCGTAATTTTCTTCTTATACTTCAAGGCTGGAGCCTGCCGGTTACAAGTCTGATATATATTTCAGGTTTTGGATATAGGAAATTTTTTGCATGTCAATAACCTTCATTGAATATGAAATTTTTTCGTCAATATTTCATTAAAACATATGACGACAAAAGAACAAAACAAACAATACAACAATATTGTTTTTGAAAAAAAGATTATTTCCACAATAGGTCCGTGCTGCTCCACCAAGCCGGTGGAGCAGCACGGCTGTTCTAACGGAAAAATCTATTATAACACCTAAAATGTATGGTATAGTTGACTTACTCTTAATTAAAAGTAAACGTAAGGGAAACACACACATCCTTTGAATTTATCTTAGTCTTTTTGTCTGGTTTTGGTGGCTGATTTGTGGCACGAATGATGCTTCAAGTTTTGCATACTCGTTGTGTCTGTCATTCTTTGTTAGAAAATAGGACTACAATCACATCTTCTCCAGATTCTAAAGTTTTTACCAAATGACCAAGAATAAGGATAGTCTTTCAAAATTACCGAAGACAACTGTCTATGTTGATTTCTTTAGGATGATTCTTTTTTGTCATTCGGAAAGGGCACTAGGCCTTTAAGTGTCAATTAGAATGAACCCTCTATTAATAATCAAAAATTATGGTCCGTTGATGATAATATGAATAACCTACCTTCTCTGAGTAGGTAAGATGTAGGATCTTGTTAATAAATTGTTTAAGGCTCTCACACATGCTCAATTTCGTTGCATAATTTCTATCAAGACCCCCCTCCTTTTTTAGGGAGTTCAATTGCTGTTCCTAAAATTATGTAGGTTTTTACGTGATAATTGTGTTAAAATAAATGCGTTTTACATAACTAGAACCTGCAGCGTAATAGTGCTGCCTAAGTAAAAGGCCCTGTGGGCAAAATGTAATATTATTTTTTTTAGACCAGGGCACTTCGTATAGAAGGAGTTGTCGCAAAAACTTTGAAAAGGGCTCATTCGATTGGAAATGGTAGAAGGTGATTAATAGTTGAAAAGTGAATTCATTAAAGCGATTGGACGGCAACCAACCTTCCTCCCACGCTCATAATTTCCCCAAATACATCCAATCAGAATTTTGAGGAAGCCATTTTGTTTGGCGTTGTTGAAAGGTCCAGAATTTATAACTTTGAGGATGATACCCCCTCCCAAAGCCGTCAGGGCGAGGGTTGTCGGTTATACCCTGGGGGCATATAAGGTTTTTATAGATAGGGTGGTGGCATAAACTTCGGAGGGGGATCATTGGAATGGTGATCAGAAGTTCTCTGATTACCACCCAAACACGTCGTATTTTCCCGAAATACATCTGATAGTAATTTTAAGATGGCCATTTATTGTCGTAGAAACTTCGAATAAAGTTCATTCAATTGGGAATTGAAAGGGCTAGTGTCCTTTTTAATAGTCGAAACTGATTGGAACACAACAAACCCCTCTCACACACATCATTTCCCCCAAAACATCCAATAAAAATTTTGAGATAGCCATTTTATTCAGCATAGTTGAAAGGTCTGGAAATTATGGGTATGAGGATGATAACTCCCCAACAGCCTTCAGTACAAGGTTTGTAAGTTATGGCCCAAGGTTATTTAAGGTTTTTATGGAAAGAGTGGTCATATAAACTTCGGAGGGGGCTCATTATATTAGAAATCAGAAGTTCTAGTGTCCTTTTTAAGAGTCAAAGTGATGGCAGGGCATTCACCCCTTCCCCGTATTTTTCCTTACTTTTATTATAATATCGATTTTTTTCGATACAATTTTCCTAAATGCATTCAATAGATATTTTGAGATAGCCACTTTTTCAAAAATAGTCCAAAGACCATTTAACATGGCCTTTGGAGTTGACACAATTCCCCCAGAGTCTGGGAATAAGGCCTATAAGTTATGGAGTATGGGCATATTAGGTTTTTATGGAAGGAATAGTCGTGTGAACTTTAAAAGAAGTTCATTTGATTGGAAATGTGTAGTTCTACTTTTCTTTTAAGAGTTAAACGTGATGGAGAGTGACTAGCCTCCCCTTGACATCCTATTTTCTCGAAACACATTCAATTGAAATTGCGAATGACCATTTTGTTACCAATAGTCCAAAAATCATATAACAGTGTCTTTAGGGTAGACAAAACCCCCCTAGATCCCATGGGCAAGGATTGTAAAATATGCCCCGGGACATACAAGGCTTTTATGGAACGGATGATCATATAAACTTTGGATCGAATGGAGCTCATTTGATTGGAATTCGAAAGTCTTAGTGACCTCTTTAAGAGTCAAAAGTGCATGGAGGGCAATCAGCCCCCCCCCTCCGAAGCATATCATTCTCCATAACACATCCGATCGAAATTTTCAGAGGTATATTGATAAGTATTTTTGAAAGGTCCAGTAATTATGTCTTTGGGGATCAACCTGCCCACAGTCCTCAGGGCAAGGGCCGTAAGTTAGCCAATTTGTTCATTGTTTACATATAGTATATGTTATTGAGAAAAATATGCATGTTTGAACTGTAATTTCGAAGAAGAAAAAGGGCATTCAGGTGAGCCTTTCAAAGAATCTTGAGAGGAATGTTAAACTAAATCAAAACATGTTGTGTGTATATGGATTGAAAAAAAGGGTGTAACTCAGGAATAACTGAGTAGGCCTATATTAATTTCTAAAATTCAGGAAATGATACCTGTCAAATGATACACATTGTCAAAAAAGCTTATCTCAAGAATTGATTTGGATATTAAGTTGGAACTTTCAAAGAATGGCTAGAGGGGAAGATCATCTGACCAAAAGGTAATATATGCACACTACTGCTAATAATACTGTCACTGCTACATTTACTATTACTGCTACTACTATTACTTCTATTGCAACCGCTTGTAAGGCTAAGAGCATTGAGATAAAAATATAGATGAATACACATGAATATGCAGGCAGATGATGGACATACAGGTTATCAAAAGGAGATATCAGCAGTGTCATAGCGATGGGTAGTTGCATTAGATTGAAACTTCCAGGACTTGATGAGAGGGATGTTCTACTGACCAAAAGGCAATATATTAATGCTACTGCTGCTACTAGTATTAACGCTATTATTAGCAATACCAATACTACTACTGTTACTACTATTACAACTGTATCTAAGGGTATGAAGGTAAAATGTGCAAGGAATTTTGAGGGGGGAAGATGAACTGAATCAAAACACGCCGTCTATATGCAGGTTGTCAAAAGGGTGTAACAGCAACATCTTAAGAATAGTTTGGTGTGTGAAGTTGAAACTAACAGGGCTCGTTGTGAGGGATGTTGAACTAACCAAAAGAAAATTTTTGCATCCTAGTGCTACTGCTTCTCCTCACACTGCTACTACTGTTACTATTATTACTACTTCTATTACTACTACTGCCGCTGAATCTAAGGCTACTAATATTAATTCTACTGCTACTGCTACTGCTATTAAAACCAAGCGTATTAAGAAGAAAAAATTGGGATATATAGAAGCTATATAGAACTAAATCGAAACACGCTATGCCCACACAGGCTGTCAAGCCGACGTTTCAGAAGTACTTCAGGAACATTTGTTGGTATTCAGCTGAAACTTTCAGCTTGTGTTGAAGGGGATATTGAATAAACCAAAGGTGGTATGCGTATGCTGCTAATAATCCTGCTACAACTATTGCTACTACGCAAGCTAACGATATTAAGGTGAAGCTTTTAAGGAATATTTTGGCAGATGAAGAATTAAATAAATGAAAAAAATCTGAGCATATGGACTTTCAAAAGGTGACAGAGCGATATCTGAAGAACAACTTATATCATTAAGTTAAACATTTACGGGTAAGTTTTGGGAGATTGTGAACTAGCAAGAAGGTACTATGTGTATGCTTTTAACACAACTACTTCAGTTACTGTAACTAATGACGCTAAGGGTATCAAGGTGGAATTTTTAGGGAAGGTTTAGGGGGAATTTCAACTAAACGAAAAAACTGTATGCATAGAGGTTTTCAAAAGGGCATTAAAGCAATATCATAGGCAGCATCACTCTATAATAACCAGAAATATAATTGAAACTTTTAAAGGAGCCAATTCGATTCGAAATTGAAAGTTCTAGTGCTCTTTTTAAGAGTAAAAAGATATTAGAGGGCAAGCAGCCCCTCTCTCAAGCTCATTCATTTTTCCAAACAAATTCAGTCAAAATTTTGAGACAGCCATTTTGTTCAGCATAGTAGAACGGTCCAGCAACTATGTCCTTAGGGACAATGGGCGTGTTAACCCTCCACAATTATGCAATTAGCTCATTATGATCCAAAGCAAAATGTTGCCTTAAAACTAAAACAAAAGGTATTGTGTTTATAGTTGGCAATAAGACACCTCAATAATGTATTGAGAATGACTGGGGTTATTTAGTTGAAACTTTCAGGACTACTGATATTATTACTTCTGCTCTTACAATTTAAACAAATAATAAGAGTGTAAGTGTATCCAGGTTGTCAAAGAGCATTCTTGGAATAATATTATTTTTTTTTTGTTTCAGGTCAACTTCAGGAGTTATAAACTTAAATTAAAAAATACTGTTTGTTAGTCTGGATTAAAAATTGCTGAAAAAGTTTCTCCAATATACAAATAGCAAGCCAAACTAAGGATTCTTATAGAAAAAAAACAAAGATATAAAATGTTATTTGTTTGCATGAAAAAGACTGTGTCAATAAAAGCGAACAGACATTAATTTGGAAAATTTTTTCCAAAAAACCAGTTTCTAAAGAAAAGTAAAGAGCTCCATTAACCCGAAAATGAGCAGAAAGTTAAATAGGTTTCCAAGCGTAAAACAACCACAAATCACTATCAATAAATACAATAAACTCAAAACGAACAGAAATTACAATAAATAGCCGAGTCAAACTCAAAACGAGAAAAAAGTAGCACGAGTAGGGCTGACAACTCTCGTTCCTTCTCAAGCCCAGAACATAATTTGCGCTTTACTGAAAACAAAAAATGTTTTTAGATGTTTTCACTTTTTTTACTTTAATAGATAAAAAAGTATTTAAACTTTAAGGAATAAATATCAGTATATATAAATTAAACTGAGAATAAACGTTTTTTTTTTCAGTAAGTTGCAAATTATGTTCTGGTCTGGAGAAGGCATGGGGCTAATCAGCCTTACTCTTGTTAATTTTTGATCGTTTTGAGTTATACTCGATTATTTATTGTAATTTCTGTTTGTTTGGGTTTCATTTATTTATTGATAGTGATCTGTGGTAGTTTTGCGGTTAGAAGATTATTTGACTCTATTTCAGCTCATATTTGGCTTAACTGAGCTCTTTATTTTTCTTTTAAAAACTTTTTTTGTGCAAAAAGTTGTTTTAAATTAATCGGTATAAATAATAGAGTTTGTTGTTGCTTATATTTTAACCTAAAATTCGTGTTTTAAAGTTCAATATTATTTTTCAAACCACCTAGCTCTAACAACAGGAAGGTATTTGAGACTAGCCGTACTATCACAAAGTGGCGGGGGGGGGTGACAAATAAATCCACTTCCCAATTAAAATAATAAAACTGCTAGAATAATACCCCCCCCCCCCGTTTCTATTTTCCCAAATAAGGTTTAAGAATTTGGTCCTCGAAAAATGTCTTTAGGCATCATATCACCTCTTCTTGGAAATCTTTTCTAATTCTAATCCCGCTCCCTGCTTAATTTTGAGTCGTAAAAGTGCTATTTGTCTTTATAATGCAAAATGTTTGTTTTGTTAAATAATTCTATCTGAAAACCTTCTTATTGGGTTTTAATATGCTTATATAATCCTTGCCAACTTTATTTGGCAATGAAATATGAATACAAATGTCCATACCTGATAAGTTTCACTTTCAGGAAATTTTAGCCATGACAATTATAAATTTTGAAACCCAGTCTCAGGCTGTTTTTTCCTCAGTTCTTTCAGTATTCGCTGTTATTTACATGTTGCCTTGAAAAGGAAAAAAATATGGTAAAGGAAAATATACAATGGAGATTTTTCCATTCTCCTCTCCGGTAGACCAAAAATGTATAAAGTAAAAAATTTTGTGATATTCAAGAAAAACTTGACCTACCTCATTAAACCCAAACTACTCATTTGAATCTACCTCATTAAACCCAAACCTACAAACACCTATCCCATCAAATCCACATCATCTCATCCTATAAAAATTATGTAGGGTAATCGCTCTGGCAGTACCTTGGCAAATACTTCTGGTAAAAAAATTGCTAGTACTTCTGAGCTGTGTTGTCACTCTCTCTCCCGTCCCTTAATAAGGTTTTTGAGGGTAGCAACAGTTTTCAGCTGTTTTTAGAGAGCAATTGATAGATCAGAATTTTAGAGATTAGGTAACAATCTCATTGGTTTTTTCCTTTATCCTCAAACAAATTTGTAGTACCATTCACAAATCCATCAGTGTCTTGATAACCGCTGGTCTCTATATATTTTAAATTTCATGTTATATATTTTTATACAACTATATATATATTCAGATTATTTATATATTATAATTATTATTTATGTTAAGATTCATATAATATATATATATATATATATATATATATATATATATATATATATATATATATATATATATATATTTATATATATATATTTAAATATATATCTAAATTATTTTATATGTTTATAAATTAAAATTATTTTTATATAATGTATATTTTACATATTTAACTATATATTTCAGTTATTTTAAAACTCTATGTCTCATAATTGTTAATATAAATTTTCTTATTATCCTTTAAAAAAAGGGAGCTGCTTTAATTCTGCTATTTTCTTTCTTAAGCAGAATAAATATTTTGGGGGGAATTAATTTCAGGTGAGGATTACAGAAATAGTAGATACATTGGTAACCAAAATATAAAGAAAATGTCCTGAGATTCACTTCTTTGTGAGATAAGGAACACTTAATGGGCTTAAACTTATCCTTCGCAGTGTTGACCCCAACCTTGAAGGAAATATCTGCTTTGTTAGATAAGAAACAGTTAATGGGCTTAAAAATATCCTTCGCAGTATTGGCCTTAACCTTGAAGGAACTATCTGCTTTGTGAGATAAGAAACAGTTAATGGGCTTAAACTTATCCTTTGCAGTGTTGGCCCTAACCTTAAAGGAAATTTCTGCTTTGTGAGATAAGAAACAGTTAATGGGCTTAAACTTATCCTTCGCAGTGTTGGCCCTAACCTTGAAGAAAATATCTGCTTTGTGATATAAGAAACAGTTAATAGGCTTAAATTTGTCCTTCGTAGCGTTGGCCCTAACCCTGAAGGAAATATCTTATTTCTGTTATATTCTAAAAACTGGTTCAATTAAGTGTAAACCCCATTAAGCCACAAAAGAGGTTCCATACGTCTAACAAAAACTCTTCTTTGGATATTGTTTCCTTAAACCTGCCTTTTTCAAATTTATTGACCTAACCATGAATGACCATAAAGCAAATAAATGGCTCGCCGCTGCAATAACACGTTATTACGAAATATCTTCCTCGGGTCGTATTCTTAGAAAAGGTTCAATTGAATGTCAATAGTGGGACCCCAATAATTACTGAACTAACTTCAGTAGCATAAATGGTTGCTATCACTACTACAGGGCCGATGGAACCATGATTAACATACTTAGATGAACATAAAATTAGAAAGGGTTCTAAATATGAGGAACGACCGCAATCAAAGTCGAAAAACCAGTTGTTTTTTTAAATTTTTTTTTTTGTATATAAGATTCGTCTCTCATCATCAGGGTAATGGTTAGGGTTTTCAGGGTGAAATTTTCAGAGGGTTATGGAGAAGCCGGAAATAAGAGTTGGGGGATATGGGGTGTATCTAAGTAGGGCTACAAATTTTTTTGCATCAAGTTTCCGAGGCGAAATTAAAAAAAAACTTAAATTTATCTCAAGCAGCTAAGACCTTCAGTCCTACCACAGTGGCTTATTCATAATAGTTTCATATTTGCAAATACTCAAGGAAGAGATGACTGCGTTCATAGCCATGAAGGGTACTGAAATACTTGCTAATAGTCACCGAAAATTGCCCTATTCTAATTAACTCCACTGCTAAAAATTGTGTAGCTATTTGTTTTAGAAATAAAACAAACAGATAAAAGCTTTTACTGAAAATCAATAAGAGATAATTAGAGAAAATAAAAGAATTCAGAATATCTCCCCCTCGCACACACACAAAATCTTTTATCTCCCTCTAAAAAATGGCGTGCAACTATGCAAAGCTAAATTATGTGATATACGGACATATCCCCTCAAATAGACAATTCGAAATTGCTACCTGTGAAGGACTGGTCATTTTATTTGGACAACATACAGTTTTGGGACAATATAGTGCCACCGTGTGCTAATTTCTCCAAAATTGAAGATTTTATAAGATGCTTTTCAATAAAATTTGTGGGTCATTTAGGGTTTATAGGGGGAAACGTAGCAAGGTATGGATGATTTTATAAGCATAGGTCGAGTGAAATGATAGGATTATTTTTACTCGTTTTAACTAAATTTTATTTCCTCCATTCGAGGAGACCTCTGATAGAGAAACACAATCACCATCGCCAGTAAGAAAATATAAAACAAGTAGTTATAAAGAAATATCAATGTATTTAGATTATACGCCATTGAAATATGCAATCCCATTCATACCTACTTTGATAGAAATACTCACTCTCATATTTACGTTTGTAGAAGGGTATCATAGAATACATACGACGTCGCTCTCTAGGGGGTCTTAATACATATAACCGTCCAGAAAAAAAAACCTTGCATGTGTTTATTTGTTGATAATTTTTATTATAAAGGTGTTTTAAGCTATATGAAAATATAGCTCGTTAATATTCCTGTTTTTGACTTTATAAAACCGTGCCAATTTCACAAAGAAAATAAACTGTATTATTGTAGGTTAGCCTAGCTGAGTTGTCACCACCAATTCAGGGGACGTACAACCTCTTTGAGGGTATGGAGATACCTGTATTGTCACCACCATTAGAATTTCAGGATGATCACCTTATTGACTCGCCCTCCGGTAACAATGGGCTAGAATGGTCCGACAAATTATTGAAAGATTCTTTTGGTTAGGTGAGCCAAGGTAATATATTTCGTAATAATAACTTTAATGACTTACCCTCTGAAAAAAATGATGAAGACCCGTAGTGGATTGATAAATTCCTGAAAGAATGCTTTCAAGAATTTACAAATAAATTTATAATTTAAGTCAATATAAACGCAATCAAACGGTATACTTAGGTCTGCAAAGTCCTGAAAGTCAGCAATTATCTCAAGAAATTGGGCATTAATGATCTTCATTTTCGAAAACCATGTTTAGCAGGACTCCAAAGACTATTAAAATCGAAGAACTTCTGAATTCGCTCAACAATCAATTTTTCCATCACTCGACAAGAAATGGATGTGATTGAAATTGGCCGATAATTTATAAAATCTGATTTGGAACCCTTTTTGTGAAGGGGTTTTACTAAGGCATTCTTCCAGCCAGAGGGACACAACCCATGTGTAAGAGATAAATTAAATATAAAAAGAAAGTGGCTCTGCAATTTCACCAGCTATTTTTAATCATTTCATTTGCAAATTCGTCTACATCTAGTGATTTCGATGTGTTTAATTTTTCAAGAACATCAAACACCTCAATTATTGAAATATCCGAATCATTAAAGGGTGAAGTAGTTGCAGGTGGTGTTTTTCGGTATTTCAAAATGTGAGGGTATTGGTTTTGGCTTAACAAAAAACAGAAGCAAAAGTCTCATTAAAAACGTGGGCCTTTTCAAAATCATTATCAATTGGTAATTGTGTAGTTGAATGTATGAATGTTGATATAGAGGGTGCCAGATTCGGTTTATTTACCAATTAAACTAAAAAATATTTTTTTTTTTTTAACTGAAAGTAAGGAGCGACATTAAAACTTAAGACGAAAAAAATTACTCCGTATATGAAATGGGTTGTCCCATTCGCAATCCCTCGCTCTTTACGCTAAAGCTTTTAATTGTTTTAAAAAGTAGAACCGTGGCAAAGAGTCAAACTTTAGCGTAAAGAGCGAGGGATTGTGAAGGGGACAACCCATTTCATATACGGAGTAATTTCTGTTCGTTTTAAGTTTTAATGTCGCTCCCTACTTTCAGTTAAAAAAACTTGTTTTTTTTTATTTAATTTCTGAACGTTTTTGAATCAATGAATGTTAAATTTTGGCTCTCCGCAGGGGAATAATTAAAACGAAATTTGTATTTTCTTTTTTTTTTTTTGGCTAAATGGCTTTCTCATAGTTTTGATCGAATGATTTTGAGAAAAAAGAGCGGGGGAGGAAGCCTAGTTGCCCTCCGATTTTTGGTTAATTAAAAAGGCAACTAGAACTTTTAATATTTTACGAATCTTTTCATTAGTAAAAGATATACGTAACTTGTAAATTAGCTTACGTAAAGAACTTTTGTATTCTCATGTTTTTATTACATATATGAGGGGGTTCGCCCCCCTCGTCAGTACCTCGCTCGTTACACTAAAGCTTAAATTTTGTCCCAATTCATTGAGAATGACCCCTGAATCACAAAAGCCGTAGAATAAATAATTGAAATTACTAAAAATACTTTAGCGTAAAGAGTGAGGTATTAGGAGGAGGTGAGTCCCTCATATAAGTAATAATTTCTGTTTGTTTTAAGTTTTAATGCTGCTCCTTACTTCCAGCTAAAAAAAACTTTTTCATATTTATTTTTTCATTGTTTTTTTTTTTTAATAATGCCAGTAAATCCAGCGCTCCCTTCATGGAAATTTTTTCCACCAAAACAAATTCCTCCATGGAAAGTTCCCCCAGCATATCCCCCTCTTCTCAAACCCTCCCCCGACCAAAAAATCCTCCTGAAAACGCCTGTACACTTCCCAATAACCATTACTATATGTAAGTACTGGTCAAAGTTTGTAACTTGTAGCCCCTCCCACGGGGACTGTGGGGGGGGGGGGTAAGTCATCCCCAAAGAACATAGTTATAAGGTTTTTCAACTAAGCTGAATAAAATGGCTATCTCAGAATGTTAATCCATTGACTTTGGGGAAATAATTCTAGGACAACTGGGTCGATACGATCACCCCTGGGAAAAAAAACAAACAAACAAACAAATAAACACACATCCGTGGTCTGCCTTCTGGCAAAAAATACAAAATTCCACATTTTTGTAGATAGGAGCTTGAAACCTCTACAATAGGGCTCTCTGATACGCTGAATCTGATGGTGTGATTTTCGTTAAGATTCTATGACTATTAAGGGGTGTTTCCCCCTATTTTCTAAAATTACGCAAACTTTCTCAGGCGCGTAACTTTTGATGGGTAACACTAAACTTGATGAAACTTATATATTTAAAATCAGTATTAAATTGCGATTCTTTGATGTAGGTATTGGTATCAAAATTCGATTTTTTAGAGTTTTGGTTACTATTGAGCCAGGTTGCTCCTTAATACAATTCGTTACTACGAACTGTTTGATAAACAAAAATCACAGTTTGGTTTATTACCAGTTTGGTTTTTTGGTTTAATAAACCAGTTTATACTTGGTTTATTTTTATTTACTTACTTCCAAAATATTTTTGGTGATGTAGTACTAGATTTAATACTACGCGTCTCCAGCTCTTCAAGATTGGCTCTAGGAAGCTTAGTAACCATATTCCTTGCTCTTGCGTACGTGGACCGTTTATCATTATTTTGTAGTTGGCTTTGTGACTGTTGTGGCTTATTTTTGTTATTACGCGATTCAATTTCTCCCTACACCTTTTTAAAACTTCTTTCCGAAATTCAAAGGCTGAATCTATAGACAGCTGACCGGTTTTTAACTCATCCATAGTATTAAGGGACGAAATAAAATTCCTCATAGATTCATAATCTGCATTAAAGTAATCATACCTCAAAGTGTTAACTCCCTCTCTCTGAACATTAGTATCCATATAAATATCAAGAACAACATGATCATTTTTTCCTATAGGAGCTCTAAAATCTATGTTCAAAACATTATCTACAGATTTAGTAATAACAAGGTTTAAAATAGATAGAGCAGCATCTTTTCCTGCTTGAGTTGGCATATCGATATCGATATCGAGATCGATATCGCTTATCGATCTACTTTATCTAAAAACTGCTGTTCATAAGACAGACTTGGCTGACTTGTACTATGGACACACCAATCTATGCATGGCAAGTTAAAGTCACCCAAAATAAGTTATTTGGAACAACACTTTGCAAGACGAAAGAGGCACGCAAGATTAGCATTATTAATAGGGCTTGCAAGACTGGATGTTGGACTCGTATAAAAAAACCGTAATACGCATATAACTACTTTGAGAAGGTAGCTTGATATCAACCCAAACGTATTCTGACAGTGAATCTACTGATGTATTAATTACCACAGAAAACTTTATAGATCCATGAATGTATACACAGATCCCCCTTTTAGATGATTTTTTAAACACTAGACTATAATGTTGTAACTGCTGAGCAAAAATAAGAAGGGCACGCAAGAATTTTAGCATTGTTAATAGAGGTTGTAAGTATGCATCGGCACTGTTTCTGTTTTCTGTTTCTGTTTCTGTTTTTTCTTGCCTGTTTCTGCCTGTTTCTGTTTCTGTTTTTACAAAAAACAGAACAGAAAACAGAAACAGGCTACCTGTTTTTGTTTTACCTGTTTCTGTTTCTGTTCTGTTTTTTTTTCATCTATTTTTTTCCGTTTCTGTTTTTTTTTATCTGTTTTCTGTTTTTTTTTTCTGTTTTTTTTTTTCAAATGCCGCGCTATCTAGCGGGCATGATACCGAAACGCATGATACCTACCCGTACCTACCGTACCGAAACGCACATCTAGCGGGCATGATACCATGATACCGTTGATTTTTGAATTTAAACAAAAAGGGAATAGTTGTGGGAAAAGTCAAAGTCATGGCCAATTGTAGAAAAAAGCTAAGACAGATTGTCCAAATAAGTGGGCAACCCAGTCAAGGTTAATTTTACCCCTTTGATTGCCGTTGTGACTGTCTCCCATTTATGCTACACCTCTCCGTGCATGCATGTCCCTTGACAATGCCGAAATAGAGTCAACCCGTTGACTACGGGTTGACTACTTGAAAATTTTCCTCTCATGCATGTCACTCCACAATGCTCAACTAGAGTCAACCTCTCATGCTAATTCACGGCGGGGTAAATCTGAGCGAAAGAGAGAGATAGAGAAAGAGAGAGAAGCTTGAACGCTATACAGTGGACATGGGCTAGATGGGAACCCCATATGACAATGTCTCTACTGTTGGTATATGTGTAGCGGATGGCTATTACCGCTTGAGCAACGGTCTAACCATTGACGGCTTTAAGCATTCGTGCTTTAAGCGGCAAACATGGGCTCAAGAAATCCCATATAAAAGAGGAATATAGCGTTGGTCTTTACTTAGAGCAATGGGTTACCGCTAGAACAGCGGTCCAACAAGCCACGGCTTGAATGCATCCGTACTTTAAGCGGTGAACCTAGACACCTTGGTATGTGTGTAGCGGAGGGTTATTACCACTTGAGCAATGGTCTAACCATAGAGCGTTATAGAGCGTTGGTATTTGCTTAGAGCAATGGGTTACCGCTATAGCGACGGTTTAAATAGCCTCTAACTTAAGCGGTGGACATAAGCTAGATGGGATGACTCTGTGTCTGTCTGGTATATATTAGCAAGCAGCAGTCTAAGTAGCCTCGGCTTGAAAGCATCCGTGCTTTAAGCGGTGAATATAGTGTTGGTATATGCTTTGAGCAATGGTTTACCGCTAAAGCAACGGTCTAAGAGCAACTAGGGTAAATTGTCAATTATAAATGACATTTAAGCTTGAAAGGAATATAGCGTTGGTATCACCCGATTGGACACATTTTATGACAAATTTCGCCCCCCCCCCCTAAAAATACGCTAGTGTGTTGAATTACACGAAGTTGCTCATCTTTTGTATGTGACTACAAGGATTTAACAAGAAGATGTTTTCTTTCCTATTAGAAATAGAAGAAGTAAGGAAAAAACAGGAAAAACAGCTGTTAAAACAGCTGTTTTTTTTTTAACAGCTGTTTTCTGTTTTTTCGAAAAACAGAATAGATTACAGAAACAGGTCACCTGTTTTTGTTTGACCTGTTTCTGTTTCTGTTCTGTTTTTTTTCTAACTGTTTTTTTCTGTTTCTGTTTTTCTCAAAAACAGAAACAGTGCCGATGCTTAGTTGTAAGACTGGATATTGGACTCTGATAAAAAAAAAAAAAGGTAAAACGCATATAACTACTTTGAGAAAGTAGCTTGATATCAATCCAAACAAATTCTGACACTGAATCTACTAATGTATGATTTACCACAGAAAAAAAATATATAGATTCAGAATGTAAACACAGATCCCCCTTTTAGGTGATTTATTAAACACTAAGCTATAACGTTGTAACTGCCAAGCAAAAATATATGGATCACTGAAATGTTTCGGTAAAACTTCCGTCGCAGCGACTACGTGTGGCTTCTGTTCATTAACAAACTCGCTAAACTCTACCAATTTGGAGGAGAGACAATCTGCGTTAGTGTAAAGCACCAAAAGCGGATCACTTCGACATTTCAAATTCGGCTTGGGGACGAAAAGGCCGCTGTTCTAGAACTAATTCTGGCTCACTCCTGCGAGTCTTAATCCTCCAACCAACCTCACCAGCATCAATCCTTTCCTTCAGTTGTTGTTTCAAAGCATCATACTTCTTCTTCGATACCTGGAGTATTAGCATCACTCTTGTCATGCGTCTTAATTGACGCATGACTTAAATACTAATGATGTATTTAAATACATGACTTAATTGTCATGACTTAAATACTAACTTAATTGGTTTATTTCTATTAGGCTGCTTACGACCCAGCCGAACCGAAAAAGAACATTTAGCTGTACATCTCTGCATACTATCATTGTTAATGAACTGTAGATCAGCTTAATTCTGGAGTTTTCGACTTACCATTTCTTTTTCTTTTAATCCGCACATTATAAGGTTTTTCTGTTTTTGTATTATACCATAGAGCTCAAGTTGCACTGCTTGAGTAGAATATGTAGAGGCCTTTATTTCGGTGCTCAAGGGATCTTCACATAAACTTTCCTTCACTTTTGAAATTTACTGCATCACTACGACTTTTACTTCCCTTTTTGAGGATTTATCCGCAATTTCTGCTTCTAATTTCAAGATTTTTTCGTCAACTGGTTTCAGTAGAGCTTGAAATTTGGTTTCCAGCTCATTTTGCAAATCTATTCTAAATTTAGCGAGAGATTCAGTTACAATCTTCCTAATAACCTCAGGAGTGATTATTTTTGTTTGCAAACGGGGCAGTACCATGTCGACCCCAGGAGACGACTCATTTTCGTGAAAAGTTTATATTCTGATTTCGACATGTCCATGCACTCTACGTACAACCACATTTCACAGCCGTCACAGAGTAGTGCATAACTATCATCGGCTAAATTGGCATCACATGCTGCACATTTATCAACGCCTTTTTTCGATGACTGACAAGCTTGTTTAGATCCTCCGCCCATTTGGCTGCAATTGGCTTAGACGTTGCTATTTCGACAATCTCGGATGACACTGTCCTAGAACTAGCGTCGCGCATTGGCAACACTTTTTGCCACCATACTGATTTCGATCATTTATTTCAAATAATATGAGTCGGTGAGTCCAATAAAAATAGAACTATAGAGAAGGTATAATTGTCAATTTAACTCCCTGATTTACCTTTAGACGGAATGTCACTGAAATTCTCCAACTCTGTTTTTTAATCCTTATAAGGATCAGTATTTCCCAGAATCAAAAAAAAATATGTCTTAGCGCCAGCGTTGCAAGAAAAATATCCAAACAAGAAATATTTTTTTTGTGTTGACATGGGAATAAAAAATTGCCCCCTCTAGATTTCGAGAAATGGATTTTTGCTCTCCCCCTAAGCTCTTGGAATTGATGCTACTGCCAGAGAATAGTCCTTAACCAACGCTTTATTTTTCCGGAGTAACTACCTTCACCCACCCCCCTCCAAAGACCATTGAACGTTAATGACCTATGGGAAGAATTTTGTTTTCTAGTTTATATTTTATATTTTTTTTTTAATTCTATACATGTTACTTTTAACACATGCGTGCAGGTGACCATAGGGAGGGGATATAAGATGATAAATGTCAATAAAGGCATTGTCGAGAAATAGATGTGGTGTTAGAATTACAGTGCCATGCTCTGAAAAATATAATGATACATTTTTTCACGACTGTAGACGGTTAAAAATCATTCTCTGACAAAGATTTTTGGGAATATGCCTGTTCGCTACGGAGTTACAAACGGAGGGGGCTAGTTGATACATATTCAGTACATGTTGATCCAGTGTTTTTCCGTGTATATCATCTTGTTATTTTTTAGGGGGTTTTAGATGTGTCATATTTTGGACACACCATTTCTATCAGCCTATAGTTGTTCTAACATAGTGTCAATAAGATGCAACTTTCTCTTGAAAAATTATTTTGTCCCTAAACGTGAATATTTGTCATTCAATGACGAGTTAGAAACAAATTACCTAAATTGCCGTCTTTTTGTTATCCCTCGTGTTCCTATTCTCAGCTTGCTTGGAATTTTTCTATGTGTTTTAGTTTCTGTTTTATTGGTGAAAACAGGTATCTGACATTGAAGACAAATTACGAACCGGCTGTACCGAGATTGTCATAAACAGTTGCAGTTATGACAAGTGCAGTCTCCCGAAAATTCATTTGAAGTTTGTGACTATATAAGTTTTTTTTTATGAGTGTTTGTCTCGGCTTCATCGTTCGTTTCGTGGAAGTGATCTTAATCTCTATTCGTTATTTCTAGTATTGGGAGTTTATTCATTTTTACCACGTTCTTATTGGAATAGAAAAAATTGCTTGGTTCGGTTCTACTGGGATTTTGAGTATTTTGTACCATCATGAACATAAGTCTGCCTCTAATTCTTGCCTATGGCACGATTTGCATCAACAAATCACCTTGTTGTTTACAATTTCATCTCATATAATTGTCAGTTTTTTCGTCATTGTTTTCAAGCCATTACCATGTCATTGCTGTTTTGCAATGTATTTTCCTTTGTTTTCTCTTTATGTTAATCCACTTTTTATTTATTTTGAGGATTATAAACAAATATGGATATATTTGTAGATGCTTAGGGTAGACAAATCGTTTTCCGGACAAACTTTCTTTATTATTGTATTTTTTTTTGTAACTTAGCTTTTAATATCTTATTTTTTACTTTTATATTAATATCTTAAGTTTAGTTTCCTTTTGAATTTTTTTTATTTTCAAAATTTTTACAAATTTTTGTTTTTTCAAGGTTTTAAATTAATTTCTTTAAATGAAGCTTTCAAATATTTTCATGAAAAGGTTTTAGGCTAATCTTAGAAACCTTCGTCCAACAGGCTCTAGTAATTTCTTTGAAAAACAAAAAAAAAATAGTCTGGAAAACTTTCGTTTAAATAAAAAACTGACGTTGTACGTTCTGGGACCGAAATATACTTTTCCGGTCCCCGAAAAAATATATTTCGGGTTTTGTGTTTTTCAATATGTATATTTCAAAAAAAAATATTCAAAAGGAAATTCTGACAGAAGTAAATAGCAAATTTAACATACAGAAATAGTGTAAACAAATTTATCTATAACAACCACTTATCTCGAGTATTTTGAAAAACAAGCACTTTGCCTAAAATGAAGGTTACTTAAGGACTTTGTTGCTCCAATGAGAACATACTGTTCTTCTTTTGCGTCGGGTTTTGTGTGTTTTTTTTTCAGACCTAAGAACCCTTAGGTAAAGTAGCCAGTCTTAGCTAAACTTCGGTGTGGTAACGACTCAAAGCTACTTCAGTTTCGATTTTGCACTTAAAGTTTGCTTATGGACGTCTCAGACGGCGTTCGTAAAGTCGTTCCCAAAGTGTGTTTCGTAAAGTTTTCACCGCTCTGATGAGCCTTGTACTTTATGTGCGTTTTGAGCAGCAAACTATTCAAATTTCTGAAGCATTTCATATTTTGGAAAAAAAAGTCTTGAAGATATAAAGAGCTTTGGATGTGAGTATAGTTTAATGAGGCAGAAGTGCTTGTTACATATTCTGTTTTCAGGATCAAGCGTATCAAGATTCCCTTGTTTTTCCTATTTTCTTGTGAAGTTGACAGTGTTTTCAATGCAGATCCTGTCTTTGTGTTTTCCTTAAGAAGACTGGTATGTGACAGGCTTTTCTCGGACTAGAGAAATCAGTATATCTTCAGTTTCCTGATTCCGCATTTCCGAATCTGTTCAAAAGTTTTGCTCTGGAACTCTTTCCCTATTGGTCAACTTTATGAACTTTACGAACAAAGTTAACTACAGTTTAACTTTAATGCTTGCTCACGTAAAGGTTTATGGAAGGTTAACGAAGCAACTTTACGAACTTTGCAAACGACTTTACTAACGCCGTCTGAGCCGTCCTTTAGCTGTTCCGCTAATAAAGTATGTAGCTCTCATCTGACAATAACACCATCTTAATGAATTTCTTTGCTTGAAATAGATGTCATGGCAAGTCATTAACTGACACCCCCACAAACTTCTGAAAATGTTTCACTAAGGAGCACTTAAAGTTTGCACTTTTGCAAATTTGTCCCCCTAGGTTTTAAAACAATAAATCCAGTTTGCAATCGATTTTGCAAAGTTTGTTCAGTTGTTCTTATTTTTCGATAGGGACGGCTGTTGGCTATATAGCCAAAATATTCATATTAATTTACGAATAAAGAATACTTTCATTGATTTTTTTGGGGGGATGGGCGATATTTTAATTGAATAAAAATGAAAGAATGACAAATTCGTCCCCCTAGGTTGTAAAACAATAAATACAAACGTAGCAAAAATACTCATATTTGGCTGTTGAGGAAAAAATCTATATGGAACTTGATTGCTATTGAGGAATTTAGTTTGTTCCCTTATTCTTATGATTATTTTTTATTTTTCTTCTTTGTTACTGAGGACGGCTGTAGGCCATATGGCCAAAATATTTGCATTCAGGAAAAATTCTATACAGAATTTAACTGTGAATTTTACAGTAATCGTTCAGTATTTCTTCTATTTCGCCAAGGATGGCTATTTATCTTATCTTAAACCGGATCCTTATGCCGGAAGAAACAATTCATATAAATCAGAACTTTTGAAAAAGCGAAATGTGGGCATTTCGGCTATATAGCCTATAGCTGTCCTCAGCAAAAAAAAAAAGTCATAAGAATTTAGTTGCAATAAAAAAAAATCTTTCAATATGAAATGTTTATATTTTGTCTATAAAACTTGTTTGTTATTGAAGGTTTTTTTTATTGTAAATAAATTCTTATGGTTACTTTTATTTTTTGCTGAGGACAGCTATAGGCTATATAGCCGAAATGCCCATATTTCGCTTTTTCGAAAGTCCTGATTTATATGAATTGTTTGTTCCTGCATAAGGTTCTGTGTTGTGATTAGTGCAATCAATTTAAATTCGATGACACGAGCGGCACATACGTTGAGGACAATTCAACAATGTTCCATGACAATGGATATAACGCTAAAAAGTTCCAGATTTCACGGTAATTAATTGATTCCTAATATGGCAATTTCTATTAATTAACACGACTTTTCGAACTTTTTTGTACACCAACTAAACTGATGCAAAGAATACAATACAGCAACACAAGTTTATTTTTATATTTTATTATTCCCTTAAGTAAACTAATACTTCAATAATATGAAAGGAACCTGGACATAAATTGCACTAGTTTAAACGGTTAGCAAAGAAATAAAAATAAATACCTCCATTTTTCCAAAATAAACAGAACTATTTAACAAATAAACAAATAAACTATTTAACAAAGCTATCATATATGCTTCCATAATACTGTTGATTCCAGAACGTAGTTTAGAGCACAGCGTATATTGCTTTTCTTAGAGACAAATATGTATCTCAAAATTAATTTCAATCTTGGAAACATGAAATAAAATTATTTCTCAATGGAAAAGTTATATCTCAACAACAAATGATTAAAATTACCAATTGAACAAGATATATTTTTAGAGGAGAAGGCTTGAGTGAGTAGGCTTTGATAGAGTAGTAATTTCTAAGAGTTAAGGTTTCTTGACATTCACTTTTAGAGCTTTATTCACTGCAAACATAGTAATACCTCAATTAGATTAATTTAATATTTCCAGAAGAAGAAGATGTATTTTTATTTTACCACTGAAGGCATTTTAGTTCCCTACATAGAGGGAGAATATAATTAGCAAGAGTATGTTGCCGGAAAAGGGTCGAAGCTTCTTCTCAATTGCAATTTTTCTCAATTAATAGGGCTTAGAAATTCCAATCAAAATATTTTCTCTGAGACCACTCGCAGTTTTTGATGTTACACTTTATCCCCTGAAACCAAATTCAAAATGAAAACAACAATTTGAGCAAAGTGGCAGCTGCCACTTTGTGGTGCTAATTAAGTGGCAGTTTATCATTTGGGATCATTCACGTTTTTACTTCTTTGATATTGCCGTATTCTATTGGTGAATGTGCTCACTTTTAAAATGTTGCTGCTTATATGCTGTGCAACCCTATTATTATTTGCACAGCTTCTGAGAAATCTAACCGAAGCTAAAGGATGCACCTTCTTTCTAAGTAGGGTTGCCGTAAAAGGGGATGGGTCACAAAAACTGCAACCAGTTTCAGATGGAAGAAACTAAATATACATATTAGTGATTCTAGGATGAAAGGATTTCAGTGTTAAGGGCATCAGAGGTTGTAATAAAACAAACACATCTCTGCTGAGAAGTCTCTCATAAGGTTCACTTCATTTTAGAAGGAAAAACTAAGTAGCAGAAAAGAAAATATGAGCTGCGTTTGATTTATCATGTCGAAGTCGACAAGCAATTGATCATCAAATTTGTTGATTATGGAAACTAAAAGATTCACAATTGCAATACAAATTCTTTGCATCAACTAAGATTTAAAGTAAGTGAAAAGAAAATATATTTTTAAAATGAATTTTAATAAATAAGAAAACTTTAACGAATTTTCTTATCAGAATGCTTGGTTTAAATATAGAGAAAGCAAAAGATCGCCAAGGCGTATTCAGGGGGAAGATTGCGGATTTGAACCCCTCCCTCCCGAGATTCTTGTCCCACTCAAAAAACATAATAAAATGTATACAACCAAATTGTGTATGCGTTTTTGAAGTTTCTTTGTGAACCCCACCCCCGGGAACAAAAATACTGGACACGCCCTTGCAAAGCAGTAAGTTAAAAGGAAAGAAATACTTTCAACTTAGTGAATTTTAACGAATAAAAAACTAAAGAATTTTCTCAATTTAAATCCTGTTTAATTCTTGTTTAAAAAATTAAATTATGTTTAATTTTGTTTAATTCTCAATTTAAATTCTTGTTTTAAATTTTTGGAGAATAAAAGGTATTTAACAGTAAATTAAAAAGAATAAAAACACTTTAAACTTGATGAATTTTTTGAACCCAAATAATTAATAAACAGTAGCAAATCATCTCCTCAAGATACTTGAGGAGATAATTGAGGAGACAAGGTTTTATATTTTTGGAAACTAAAAAATTCATGGTAAAGGTTGTAATTCTGTCTGTAATACATAGATTTTATGTAAGTGGAAAAGCGGAAAAAATCAGCTTTAAATCAATATAAATCATATTCAAGCTGCAATATTTTTGGAAACTAAAACATCCATGGCAAAGGTTGAAATTCGGATTTGTAATATATAGATTTTATATAAGTGGAAAAGGAAAAAATAAATTCAACTTTATCTCAATTCAAATTTTGTTAAAGCTGAAATATTTTTGGAAACTAAAACATCCATGGCAAAAAGATGACATTATGATTGTAACATATAGATTTTATATAAGGGGAAAAAGACTTTAAATTCATCCCAAAATCAATTATGTTAAAGCTGAAATATTTTTTGAAACTCACACATCCATGGCAAAGATTGAAATTCTATTTGTAATATATAGATTTTATATTAGTGGAAAAGGAAGAAAAATCAACTTCATCTCAAAATAGATTACGTTAAAGCTGAAACAGAAAAAAAAGCAACAAAAATAACAAACTATCAACAATTAACTCTTTCATTGCTCAGGAAATTGCCTAATAAAAAAAAAGAAGAACGCAAATTTTGCATTTATCATTCTCCTATTCTTTAAACCTTATTCATTCTAGATAAAGGATAAATAGGTGTACAGTTAAAGGGCTGGGGGTCCAAATCCAACACAAAGTTCTATTTTCAGGCCAGTGATTTTCAATGCTAAAAGAGTATGAGGTTTCTTTGAACCGACCCCAGTTGTAAAACACCTTCCTTTGTGCAGATAGGAGGAGCTTAACATTTTTTTAACTATTCAAGCTAATTTCCACAAGTCACAGGACTAGTGACCAACAAAAGCTAGCAATTGTGAAGTAGACTGATTCTTTTTTGTCTTGCAAAAAGGCAATTCCTGAAGACCTAATTCTGATTAATCTCCAAATTAAAAATATATCACAATTGAGGACAATAAAAATTAAAGTTTCAACTCTGCTGAATACGATTTTCCCATTCTGCAATTAGATGGCTCTTCCTTCTCTGGTTCTTGGCTGCAGCAGTTATAGCATTCTGAAATTGAAGATAAATCTGGATTAAATTCAGACTAAACGTATCCAAAATCCTCTTCATGTCTCCCCTTTATCATAGCATTCACTTGCCGTGTCTCGGATACCTAGCCCAAACTATGAAAAACTAAAGCCTTTTCTATTTTTTCATAATAGTAGAAAACAAAATTAAATTTATTCAATATTTTTTCCAATCAAAAATTCCAAATGTCTTGCAAAATGATTTTTAAGTTATGTGGGTTCTATTGTTGGGTTCTTATGTGGGTTCAATTGAGGTTCTAAATGAGGTTCTACAGTTTTGAAAGTAGTTTAACAGAATAAATCTGGATTAAATTCAGACTAAACGTATCCAAAATCCTCTTCATGTCTCCCCTTTATCATAGCATTCACTTCCCGTGTCTCGGATACCTAGCCCAAACTATGAAAAACTAAAGCCTTTTCTATTTTTTCTTAATAGTAGAAAACAATATTAAAATTATTCGATATTTTTTCCAATCAAAAATTCCAAATGTCTTGCAAAATGATTTTTAAGTTATGTGGGTTCTATTGTTGGGTTCTTATATGGGTTCAATTGAGGTTCTAAATGAGGTTCTAAAGTTTTGAAAGTAGTTTAACAGAATAAGCGTAACTCAAACGTCCAATTTTTTACTTCGTCCAATCCGTGTGATCCAGAATAGCGTTATCCGAGTTTTTTGTGGTGTGGGGAACCGGGAGTCCATGAGGTCGGTCTGTAGTGAAATAACTATAATACCTGCAGCCAGATTGCGTGATTTTTATACTTTGATTTTTATATATAGGTATCATAATGAGGGCCTTCCAGGTTTTTTTGCAGGTATATTTTGTGAGAGGTCAGATGTTCACCAACACGATACTCAAATGCGAGAGAATATTGAGGTTCTTCGACTTCCTTCTAGTAGATCTTCTTTTTCTCTTGTTTATAGAGCTTCCAAGCTTTGGAACAAACTTAGTAATGATATTAAGGATAATGGTAATTTAACCAGTTTAAATCTGATTTACATGTGGAGTTGCTCGGTAGGTATACTTTCGAAATAGATTAACTATATTTTCAGTGGGTTATTTTTCTCTATTTTTTAATGTGTTTTTTCGGGGTTTTAAATTGTAGTCTTTCGTTGTTTATCTTATGTTGGTTTCGGTGATTGATTTCATGCTCCATGCTCTTTTTCTTTTTTTTTTGTTTTAGTACATCCTCACAAGGTCTGCTTTTGTTGTGCTATTATATAAAAAATGGTTATTTCCAATAAAATTGTTCTACTATTACAAATAAATTTGATAAAAACCTATTTATGTAACAATTAAACGAGTGAAAGAAAGTAAAATGAACATTTCAGTTGGCATTAAGAAGCCAACTGAATAAATTAAATCAAATATTTTAAATTTTTGTAAATTAATTTAACAATTTTTAATAATTTAGATAATAAAAGTTTGAGCTTCAGGACTTTTACGATAAGAAAAGTGTTCACTTTTTTTCAGTTTTAGTTTTACTCATTTTCTCACTCAATTATCCATACTAAATAGAAAAACGATTTTTTTCAAATGCCAGTAAAGGGTGGCATTAAAACTTAAACGAACACAAATTATACTAAATATAACGGAGTTGCCCTCTAAAACACTTGGTTTTTACGCTTAATACTAGTATTGCTCCTTATTAAAAGTTCGATCAATACCTGTCGTTTGAAAAGTTACTGCAATGAGAGTGGTGTGAGGGGGGCAATATATAGGATACCACTTGTTCATCTTTTGTCTAACATCGGACTTTAAGTTTCATTGAAAAGAATCTTTATTTTAACATGATATGCAAAGCAGACGTAGATATGGAGGGGGGGTATTACCTCCTAAAGGCCCCCACTCTCACAATTTAATTTATATTTTAGCACAACGGTGCTACTAAAAATATTTCTTCCCTGAGAAGTCAACCCCTTCAGAAAATTGGTAAACACTAAGCACAATTCTAAAAACTGATAAAACATAAAATTGCGAAGAAAGGAAGAAATCAAGGACAATAAATAGCCAGTGAAAAATTGAAACCCATGTAAATATTTTGGATAAGACCTCCGCTTGACCGTCCTTAGTGCAGAAAAAAACTGATACAAATATAAAAACCAAACCTTGAAACAAAACACAAAACTAAAATAGGATGACCCTTTCTGAGCAACGGTGAACGCTGAATAACGATAAAGAATTATTTAATTCTAAAAACTACTTTAAAACCATAATCAATAACTACTTATCTCATTTCTAAAGGCCCAGTGATTCACTTTAAAATTCCACTCTAATGGAACAATACATGGCTCGCTATAGTGTTGTAACTGGTAAAATTGGTCACGGTAAAATTGGGTATTTTACGTATTTCACCGTAATTTTGCGGACCCCCGTAAAATTAGTATTTTACCTATTTTACGCAATTTATATATTCATAACTAATTTACCGGTATCTCACATGTTTTACTGACTTATTTATGAGGCTTTGTAATTTTCAGAGCACAAAAGCGCAAAGAGACTAGAAAAAGGATTGAATATGACTTTGGTTTGAGTATAGCCGTGTTCCCTGGTTCAAAAGGTCGTCTGTCTAACTTAGGTTTCTTGTTATCAGAAAGATAAAATGTATTTTAGTACAGGTAATTATAATTTTAAAATTGTGAAATATTATGCTGAAATAAAATTACGTTAGTTCTGTTGACTATTAAAGACAGAAAGGGCTACAAGCAGGATTGGCAAATGAAAAACAAGAAAAAAAAAATAATAGAACCAAACAGCCGAGGAAAATGAGGTAATGTCAGTCAACGGACAGAAAAGAAGCGAAAATGATAGAGGCAGATATTTTATCAAGGAATTCCACCCAGCCGTCTTTAATACTCAAAAAAAAGGAAAACTAACCATGCGATTTAGGTCCAACTGAGCAGAAAAAACTGAATCAAACAAACCAAAAAACAAAGCCAGAATAAATGAAATATTATTCACCAATTAGATTGGGGAAGAATTTTCTGCTTAATGATTGACTAAGCTTGTCTACTGATCTAATTTTCATTAAAATTGTGGTCAGATGATCCTTAACTGAAGAAAAATGTTATTTGAATCCTTGAATTTTAAGTTATTGTAAATTGAGTTTATAGGAATATCTTCAGTATCTTTATTCAAAGCAAGGTCTCTATTTATGATTTTTTTTTTTTTTTAGTTTAACCCCCTACCTAAAGAATGTGGGAAGCTATTTAAATTTGTCTCATCAAAAACGAACTACATGGTCTGGATTTTCAAGAATGTGGTGGGCCAAAGTAGAATCAATATTCCCATTTTAAATTAAATTTGATATCTCAGAAAATCTTGCATTCATGCCGTCTTTCCCCCATGAGCCGAAGTTTATGCCCCCCACGGAATTTTCCCCCTCCCCCATTGAAAATTCATACCTATTTTCCACTTGGATAATTCGGGATTTTCATTAGAAGGGTAATTGAATTTCTACTCTCCTGTTTAAATCAGGGGCAATCGTACTGCATTACCTAAGGGAGAGATGATGGGATGGAAGATCGAGGTAGAAATTGATATATAACCCTCATGGCCTTATCTAGAACTTCATTTTTTTGGAGGGGGAGGGGATTCGGAACAGACACGGTCAACTGAATCAGGAGCGAGAATTGCAAGTAAATCATGTTGAAGACAGTCTTAATGACTGTGAAAGTGACTGAATGTTCCACTATTATGATCCAGTGCTTAGTTAAACAAGTCATCAAAGTGTTAAAAACCCTTTTTTTACTTGTATTCTGTACTTTTATAAATAAATTAAAAATAATATGTATACGGTATGAGGAATGTGGCTTAATACGGCTTTAAATATACAAGGCTGTTTAACATTTCTCAAGTTTAAATGTAGAAAAAAATTACTATATATGATTTTATTCTTAAATAATGGTAAATTTTCTTCTTTTTTATTTTTCGTTTTTTTACATAATGGATGTCCGAAATCAGGCACAGTCTAATAGCTGAGGTATTACCCTGGACACAAGATTACCAAACGGATAAACTAGACAGTTAACTAAATTGATGAAACTCTAGATGAAGGGGCATTACCTTTTTTAAGCCAAGGAAAATCAGGATAATTAAAAAATTCATTAAAAGCTGTAACTGATACTTTAAATAAGAAATGCTCAACTGGTCTTATAGCTGCAGAGCAACTCTAACACACTTATTTTACCAATTTTACCTTATGTTACCAATTTTAGGACGCTATATATACTCTCGTTATTTATATCAATGGGGTGACTCTTTTCTTCTTTTTTATTTTAGGGCTAACACTAATCAAGGGGTGGGAAGCAAAGCCGTATCCAAGGCGGGGGATGTTAGGGAGCTTCCTCCCCCCCCCCGAAATATTTTTCTGACTCGTAAAAACATAACAAAAATTCATATAAAGAAATTTTTGATGTGCTCTTTTAAGTTTTTCTTGTCGCCCACTCAGAATAAAATCATGGATACTTCTCTGCTGGGAATTAAATTGTAGCGCTACTGTAAATATAGTGGGGAGGTATATAGTGGGGCTTAGATTGCTACTTTAAAAAGGGGGGATAAAGTGAACCAATTTGATTTTCGGAACGGGATAAGTTGGAATTTACTAACGCTTTAAAGTAGTTTTCAAACGTTCTTAGGGGTTTTTTTTTCAAAAGAACTCTTGTACTTAACATTCAACAGACAAATTTCTTTAGAGGGAGGGGGCATTTGAAATGACCAGCATAGTTTTCCAGGTGACAATTCTTAAAATTTAGAAGGTGGAGTACATGAAGGAAGATAATGCTCTTTATGAGGGTCCCCACCCCTTCTATCTCAGTATAAGTGCGCATACGACCGAAGACTTTTTATCGCACGCTATTTTCATACTAAGGAAAGAGTTCCCCCTCCTGGATCCATACTGAAAGTTAAACATTCATCCAAATAAAGGGAGGCTAGGAGGTAAGCATCCCCTTAATATTGACCATAAGATTCTCTCACAAAATGTCGAAAAGCTCGAGCCTAAAATTGCATTTTTAGGAATTTTAGCACCCAGGCACCTCCTCCACCATAAAATGGTCTACTGACCCTTCTCCTATCACAACTATGCAATACTGTTTAATCGTTAGCATTACTGCTTGAGCGTTATATAGTAACAGCTCGTATTCCATGGACTGCATAGATGTTTGGAGATTAATATGCCACCGTGTAGAAATATGGTCTCGGAAATTGAGAGGCTTGTGATTTTTTTCTTTTTTTAAATTCTTTAACGGTTGTTGGTCTAATAGTTTTTCGTCAGTAGCGTTTTGGCCCAAACTAGGCTAAAATAGTTACAGTAGAAATTGGCTGGAATAAGCACTGTGTTGTGGCGAAAGATATTGTGTTTTTTAGAGGGAGCACTAGATAGTTATTCCTTTCCTCCCTCCGTCCCTTCGTTCAAAGGTCTACAATCACGGGTTCAATAATATCACTGATTGTGAAGAAAAGAACAAGGAAAAGAACAAACGGATAATCACAACCATTCTCTCTGGAAAAAAACCCACTTCACATTTTGTGAATATGACTTTGCTGTGTAGTTCATGGACCAACTGAAGTTGGTCCATGTGGCTTTCATCAGTATCGTGTTGCTTTTTCGGGATGAAACCCTTTTTTTCTGAAATTATGCAAGTTTTCTTATGGAAATAATTTTTATGATTAAAATTAGACTTCGTGCAAACTTGGAGAAAATCGGATTTTTCTTAGTCAAAAATGTGTTTTATCTAACTTCCGTTTCTTTTAATTCCAGTTTCTATTGACAAAGGTCGCTCCCTATTTACCATTTACCATCACTAAAGGTTTGATTTATTAGATGCAAACTAGTCCCTGAACAAGCCTAAATTGTTCAGAGTTTAATTTAATATCTCAGGGAGGCAAGAAATTTACGTCACTAAATAGAGGTGAGTGGGGGGTTGCACGATACACCATGTGCAGTATTTCTTTTATTTGCCCCCTGTCATCCATCGTATTGGTCCAAATAGTGCCTAGTCGTATTTATGAAAAAAAAACAAAGAAATAATTTTTTTACTTTACTGAACTGTCTCATTTATTGCCGAGACAACCTTAACAGAGAGATTGTCATCATTTCCCGTAGACTAAAGGAGGAACCAGTTTCCCATTGACTACAGCTCACTATTTCTACTCTTAGACACGTAGCTTCGAAAAACAGGGGAATCAACTGATAAAATAACATGTTTAAAGTAATTAATCGTAAAATTAAAAAGTGACTAGTTATAAAAATTAATTCGCATTTAAAAATCTGCAAAAGCTACTAGTGATTAAAGTATAATTCCTTTCAATTGTAATTCCTGCATTAAAATGATCTGAACCTTCTGGCCTCTTGCTGAAATACTTGGGAAAGCAAATGTGGAGAAATTCATGTCGCCAATTCATGGTGGGATTTACCCTGATGCATCAAATGCATTTTGCCCTCCCCCTTCCCCTTATATTGGTCCGGATGCCTGAAAACATTTATGAATTTTGGCAAAAAAAGAAGATTTATTTTTAACTTTGAAACTATTTCATGAATTGTTAATAGTAGCTTTCATACAAAGATTGTCAACATTCCATGTAAACTAAAAATCAATGGCAACACTTTTAGAAAATTTAGGTAGGGGGAGGGAATGACTTTTTTCGTTTTTTTAGAAGATACAAAAAGGTATTTTCAAAGTCTGAGAAGGGGGCATACTTGTTTTGTTTTCAAATTTTCTTCAATGAGGATACTAGAAAGAGGAATCTCTATAATGCGGGAGGGATAATTACCTACCTCCCTCCGATCCATACTAACTCCCCTCCATACTAATTACTAGTAATTACTGTTACTTACTACCAGAAAGTTAATAAAAACAATTCTAGGAGTATACTATACGTACCGTTGTATGATAATGAGGGTCATACCCATAAAACAAATTCCTCGTAGCAAAAGAATATAAATAAAATTAGTATTCCTGTGAGTTAAGAAATTTGCTAGGACTTACGATAGTTAAAAACACCCGAATCACTAGTAATTTCAATTTCAAATAATTTTCCGCTAGGACACAGTTTCTCGAACTAGTTTGGTAGGGGGTTAAGTTCACGGTCCCTAGGGAGTTCTGAAATAATTAGATATTTATTTACAAAAGAACCGGTTACTTACAATCAGTAGATTTCTGGTAAATGTAGGTATAAACGAATACAACAATAGAATCTTGGAAAAATACGTGAATATGTATCAGCCAATAAAAATTTATACAATTGGACTCTCCAGATGAAATATATAATCAGGCTTACATTAGATTTATTGTAGGGGGTTGATAAGTAATGGACTTTATTCTTGGCCTATTGTGAGATGAGATGTACATTTATTAAAAAAGAAAACAAACACTATTCGCCATTCGCCTGCCAAGAAAGGCAATAAGCTTGGAAGGGCAAGCGAGGTTATTACCCTCAGCTAACTAAAACCACATTCATGTCATGCTAAATTGTGACTGTAAGGAGGCTGAGAAACAACGCCCTTGAATAAAAGTAATGGTGTTGAATTTAGAGATATCTTATCAAAAACAGCCGTGGCTGTTTGCCAATTTCTGTCAGGTGGTATTAAAATTTCTAATAAAGAGCAATAAGCCACGACTTGATAATCAAGTGAGAGGGATAATTGTTCTAATCGTAAACATATACTGAAACCATAAGACTAATTCCATTTTTAATTGCATTCCATTAATTGGATTCAATATTTTCCCAGCAAAATCGACAAGTGCCTGTTCCGGATATTAGAAAAGGATCCATACTCTCCAAAAGCTAGTGGACTCCCTTACTGGATACAGCTCAATAGATGAATCACAAGCCAGAAATCACTTAATCATATCTCAATTAGTATTATTTAATGTCACTTTTTTACATACACATTATGTATATAATTAATATAAAAGTAATTGAATAATTTTGTCAAAAAAAGAAAAGAAGGACTCGCTCTTCAAACAAGGTTTGTCGCTTTTAAATTTGCGTTCTTCATGCAAATATTTCTTGGAATTAGGTTTAATTTTGCATTTTTGCATTCAGAAGTTCATATTTTTGCATTTTTTTCTAATTTCTCTGAAAGAACTAAAGAAGCGAGGCAATCTTTCCAAATTATTCGCTTGTGTATTTCAGTATTTTCGTTGGTCTTAAAATAACTCATATCGATCTTAATTTCTTTAAAATTGTTTTTGCTATGGCGGGCCACTGGTGTTTATTCAATTAAGTTATTTATGATGATTCATATTAATACAATATCAGCGAATACATAAAGCATAATATAAGGCACGCTTTCTTCCTCGATTATTATATTAGCGGAACTTGAAATGGTACTTGAATACCAAAGCGCGATTTTAGATAATTATTTGAAATTATTCGTTGACGTGGTGGGGGTAAAAACACATTCATATAATACGGGGTCTAGGTGTCCCCTCACGGGAAATTCTCCCGGATAATTCCCTCCCATTCCCCCCAAATGCATCCGATCAAAATTTTAAGATAGCAATTTTGTACAGACAATCTGAACGTCAAATAGCCATGCTTCTAAGCACCCTTAAAGGGTGCATTTGAATGTCAAAACATCCAAAAAATAAGCCTTCAGGTAAATACAGAATTGGTTCTAAGGAAGGGGCAGGAATGGAGGTAGAAATTGATATTTAATCCCTCTTGTTTTCTAGGAATAATTTTTGTCTTCGATGTCATTATGGAAGTGAAGACTAACATTAAACCCGAAATTAGCAGAATTTATTCCATACAGAAGAAAGCGGCTGCCCCTTTCTCATCCTCAACTTCCCCATCAGGGCCGTAAAAACTTCGGAGGATGCTCATTCGACAAGAAATTGATAGTTCTAGTCCTTTTTTACTAGTCGAAAGAGATTGGAGATCAACCAGGCCATGTCCTAAAATTGTTTTTGATTTCTGGTCCTTTTGTTGCCCCTTAGAACATCTTAACGACATTTCTGGGGGGATTTTTCAGGGGGAATTTCTGTGGGGGGAACGCGGGCTCCCATATAAAATTATTTAAGTTCAAGAAAATAAGAAACTAAGAAAGACAGGAAAATATATTAAATAATAATAATAATAACATTACGGGGTATAACATTAATATATAATAACAACTACATGCCATGTTCATACTGTGGGGGCAAATTCACCCACCAAAAAACTATCACAACTTAGTTTGAATCAAATCCCCTCAAAAACAAACAAAACTTAAATCCCTGCTTACTCAGTATTTTTTTTTTAATTTCCTTTAAAATCATAAAAATTTAAGCAGCAATTATAAATTGCAAATTATAATATCAATTATATAAATAATAATTTAATGGTAAAATTTGGTAAAATTTTATTTTACTGCCATGGAGATCTTTAGTATATTTTTTAAATTTCAATATCATTTCCGTTTTTCACCGAATTCTTTTGAAAAATATTAGATTGACTAAATGGCGAGTAACGTGTTTACTCTGTGTTTTCATTTATTTATTTTTTACATTCTTGCACATTTCATATTAGGAAAAAAAAATGTGATGTATATATTACAAAATTTGATTTTTTGCTTGGATGGAAAATAGACATTAGCCCTAGTGTTTTGTCCTATTAGTATGCCACTTGCCACCATGCAGAGCATGCGCCCTGCGCACATGTTTAAATGTAACACATACTTAATTAACACAGAGGACCTCAAAACAGAGGACTAAATGGCTAGATTTTAACGCCATACTTGCCCCAAAGAAGTGGATAATGAAAATAGGGTCGATTGGATAAAAAAAAATACATTAACACTAATTTATTTTTTAGTATGTTCTACTAATATTTATTATCTATTATATATTATTTTATATCTATTATACTAATATTTTATATATATTATATTATATATATCGGATTATAACAATCCGAAGGAAAAATATTAGATTGACTAAATGGAGAGTAACGTGCACCATACACAAATTGGATCAGAACACAGAGGATAAAATTTTGAGCATAAAATTCTCAATAATGGTTGATCAAAAAACAATAATCAACAATCAGAACCCTCTTGCCATAAAATCACTATGGTTTGAATATTATAGAAACATACACTCAACTTGTTTTCACATGTGCTATTCATTTACACCTGGAAATAAATACTGGAAATTATTATACTGGAAATGAATAATTGAAAATAAGACGAAAAAGAAAGAAATTCGATCGCTAAGCGCAAATTCATTAAATGGCGAGTAAAGTGTACCATAAGTATATTGGTGTACAAACCAAAGGACATCTGAGATTAAAAAAGGTAAAATTTTAAGTAAAAAAAAAAAAAAAAAAAAAAAAAAAAAAAAAAAAAAAAAAAAAAAAAAAAAAAAAAAAAAAATCGAGATTTGGCTATATATCCCGGTTAAGAACGTACTTCTACTCGTTTAAACGCAAGCACATAGAGAAGGCAGGGATCCATCAGACCCGGAACGTTATTCCACAAAATTTGAGATTCCATCCAATTCTTGAAAAATTTTATTGGTACGAAACTCAGTTTTTCCTCAAATCACAACTCAACTGAGCAAGATTTATTTTTTGTCGAATTTAACTAGCCAACATCCCGTATTTAAGAACATATTGAAAGCGTCTTTATTTAGGCTAACCTTATTTAATCCAAGCTTCCTATTATTTAAACTCCTGTCTTTGATATTGGCACACAAAAAAAGAATTTTCGTTCATAGTATCAATTTATGCATCTTCACAATCTTAAAACTGCTTTTCGTAATATTATTCTTATCCGATATTATAATACATTAATCCTGATAGCCTATATATGACCTACTACAGATATTGAAAAAAATGAACGTAATTTTTCTATTCATTGTAACTTACCACTGCATGTGAAGGTCTTCGCGTAACGACATCCGTGTCGTTTTCCGGTGGCTCAGGGGTGGTGTCTTCTATTTTTGTTGAAAGTGGCTCACCGTCTCCGAATTCACTAAGATCCGGTTGGGACCGGCCTAAAAATCTCATCCTCTGTATCCTATAAAAAAATTTTCAATTAATTTGTTTGACTTAAAAGTCTACTGCTTGTGTGCTCCAGACAGATTCGTATCCAGACGGAAGGGGGTCAACTCGGAGAAACGTAATAAAAATGCGTGTCAACAAATTTTAGTGTTGTTTTTTAGAGCTTTTTAGGTTACCCCACCCCCTTCCGAATAAAAATGAGGGATACGGCCTTGGTTCCGGGTCATCTAATTTAATTTTGTCTAATCAATTCATAGGACTGGCTTATACTCATTTATTTCGATTATTTCTAAAATTTTAAATTTTTTAGTTCTAACTGCACTTGTAACGAATGAAGACTTTCCACTGTATTAACCTTATTCTTGATCACCTTAAAGCACCACGGACAGTCAAAACTAAATCTGATTGTTTAGATTTGCTAAGTGGAAATTTACACAACCAAACATGTTTAAAAACAAGAGCTAAGAGCTCATATGGCGCTTGTGACGAGGCAAGAAGAGCTAAGAGCCAAGAGCTCATATGGTATGACCTCTAAAAAATTCTAAGAATCAATAGATTGATTTAAAAGGAAAATCAGAGGTTTAATGCCTGTCAGGATTTAAAATAAGAGCTCTGAGTCACGATGTCCTTCTAAATATCAAAATTTATTAAGATCCGATCCCCACTCGTAAGTTATAAATACCTCATTTTTTCTAATTTTTCCTCTCCCTTTAGCCCCCCAGATGGTCGAATTTGGGAAAACGACTTTATCAAGTCAATTTGTGCAGCTCCCTGACACGCCTACCAATTTTCATCGTCCTAGCACGTCCAGAAGCAACAAACTCGCCAAATCACTGAACCCCTCCCCCCAACTCCCCCAAAGAAAGTAAATCCAGTACGGTTACGTCAATCACGTATCAAGGACATTTACTTATTCTATCCACCAGGCTTCATTCCGATTCCTCTACTCCAAGCGTTTTCCAAGATTTCCCCTCCAACTCCCCCCAATGTCAACAAATCTCGTCGGGATTTGAAATAAGAGCTCTGAGACAAGAATTCCTTCTAAATATCAAATTTCATTAAGGTCCAGTCACCCGTTCTTAAGTTAAAAATACCTCAATTTTTTCTAATTTTTCCAAATAAACACCCCCCAGCTCCTCCAAAGAGAACAAATCCGTTCCAATTATGTCAATCACGTATCTAGAACTTGTGCTTATTCTTCCCATCAAGTTTCATCCCGATCTCTCCACTCTAAGCGTTTTCCAAGATTTCTGTTTCCCTCCTCCAACCCCCTATGTCCCCAGATCCAATTCGAGTCGAAAATGGAGTATCTGAGACATATGATCCTTCTATATATATCAAGTTTCATTAAGATCCGATCACCTATTCGTAAGATAAAAATAATTTTTTTCGTTTTAAATTAAAAATATAAAAAAATTTCACGTTTTCCAAGAATTCCGGTTTCCCCCTCCAACTCCCCCCAATGTCAAAGGATCTGGTTGGAATTTAAAATTAGAGCTTTAAAGCACAAGATCCTTCTAAATATCAAATTTCATTAAGATCTGGTGACTCGTTCATAAGTTACAAATACCTCATTTTTCCGAATTACCCCCCCCCCCCCCAAATCCACAAAAGAGAGCAGATCTGGTCCGGTTATGTCAGTCACGTATCTCAGACAGGCTTTTATTCTTCCCATCCAGTTTTATCCTGATCTCTCATCTTTAAGTATTTTCTAAGATTTCTGGTCCCCCCAACTGCCCCCCCAATGGCGCTGGATCCAGTTGAGATTTAAAATAAGAGATCTGAGTTACGAGGTCCTCCTAAATATGAAATTTCATGAAGATCCGTTCACTCCTTCGTAAGTTAAAAATACGTCATTTTTTCTAATTTTTCAGAATTAACCCCCCCCCCCCCCCAATAGAGCGGATCCATTCCAATTATGTCAATCACGTATCTACGACTTCTGCTTATTTTTCCACCAAGTTTCATCCCGATCCCTCCAATCTAAGCGATTTCCATGATTTTAGGTTCCCCCCAAACATCCCCCAATGTCACCAGATCCGGTCGGGATTTAAAATAAGAGCTCTGAGAAACGATATCCTTCTAAATATCAAATTTCATTGAGATCCGATCACCCGTTCGCAAGTTAAAAACACCTCATTTTTTTTAATTTTTCAGAATTACCCCCCCCCCCCTCCCAACTACCCCAAAGAGAGCGGATCCGTTCCAGTTAGCTCAATCATGTATCTAGGACTTGTGCTTATTTTTCCCACCAAGTTTCATCCCGATTCCTTCTCTGTAAGTGTTTTCCAAGATTTTAGGTTTCCCCCTCCCAACTCCCCCCAATGTCATCAGATCCGGTCGGGATTTAAAATAATAGCTCTGAGACATGATATCCTTTTTGATGATATCCATCAAATTTCCATCAAATATCCATCATGATATCCATCAAATTTCATTAAAATCTGACCAACCGTTCGTAAGTTAAAAATACTTCATTTTTTTATTTTTTTCGAATTAACCGACCCCCCGCTACCCCCAGATAGTCAAATCTGAAAAACGACTATTTCTAATTTAATCTGGTCCGGTCCGTGATACGCCTGCCAAATTTCATTGTCCTAGCTTACCTGGAAGTGCCTAAAGTAGCAAAACCGGGACCGACAGACCGACAGACAGACCGACAGAAATTGCGATTGCTATATGTCACTTAGTTAATACCAAGTGCCATAAAAAACTAGGAAATATTTGGGAATTCAATTTTAATGAAAAAAAACTCATTAGGCAGTTATTCAGTTTTTGGTAGCAGTTGGCACCCAATTAAATAAAAAAAAACAATGAAATGTGGATGAAAAATCAACAAAAACTAAGTTAACAGCACATAGGCCTATCTAACACACAACTAACAACACAACTATGTAGGTTTTTATCGAAACTGGGAATTCAGTTTTTAATGAAAAAGATCTGCTCAAACAGCTATTCAATTTTCGGTAGTATTGGGCACCCGATTTAAAAGAAAAAGAAAATGCGGCGAAAAAATCACCAAAAACTGAGTTAAGAGCACATAGGTTTATCTAATACACAACTAACAACACAACTATGTAGGTTTTTTCAAAACTGGGAAAAACTAGGAATTCAGTTTTTAATAAAAAAAAAAGACCTCCTTAAGCAGTTATACAATTTTTAGTAGTATTTGGCACCCAATTTAAAAAGAAAAACAAAATGGGGACAAAAAATCACCAGAAACTAAGTTAACAGCCCATAGGCTTATCAACACACAACTAACAACACAACTATGTAGGTAATATTAAAACTAGAGAAAATTGGGAATTTAGTTTTTAATTAAAAAGACCTGCTTAAACAGTTGTGCTTAAGCCCTGCTTAAGCAGGGTGATTTACTAGTATGTATGATGGAAAAAATGGTGCTGGTGCTGCCTAGTTTTCAGGGGGCCACTTTTTTCATAGTTTCTTTAGAAGCTATTTCTATTATAATAATTTTACCACTTTATACTAATATAAATAAAACAAACACGAAAATAATAGTAAAAGTACATTTTGCGGTTCCTCTTTTCTTGGAATAAGTTCAAGTTTTCAACTTATTAATTTGCTGGAAAAAACAACTTAAATTGCTTAAATTGCTGTAACAAGCAAATTTTGCTCCTCTATGAACCTAGAATTAAAAGAAAAATTAATAAAAGCAAGGTTTATGAATTATTTATGATAATTTGCTTCTACCTGATCACAAATAAGTCAAAAAATAATGTAATTGTGTCGAATAATTGGAAAGTGAAAAGACACAGATATGCACCTTTTCAAGTCCTAATTAGACGTATAGACCATCCCTATCAGCCTGTTCCTGATAGTTTTATTAACCTAGCTCAATTAAGTACCAAAGTTGGTGTAGCCACTGCTCAGTGCTCAAGGCCAGATCCAGAGGGAGGGGTGTTACGGGGTTTGAACCCCTTCCAAAATTTTTCCGACTCGTAAAACCGTAATAAAATGCATATAAACAAATTTCTGATGCGTTCTTTAAAGTTTCTTTCAACTCCCCCCTCCAAAAAGCCTCCTCCCTCAACAAAATCCTAGATGCACCCTTATCCATGCTTTTATCTAAGTGAAATATTTTATCCGGACAAAAGTTAAAAGTCATTTATTCTTTCAATATTTTTCATTTTTTATTTTGTACTTTATTTTTAGTTATTTATTCTTTTAAATTAGTCCTTCGTTGTAAAATTTACTAGATATTTTCAACATACTTTAGTTCTTCCTCCCTCCGTTGCATCTCTTTCATCTCTTCTTGAATCTTCTCTTCTGCTGTCAAAAAATGGCGCCTCGGTGCTGGCGGTTTTTGGGTCACAGCTGTAGGAAGAACAGGAGGCTCCTATGAAAATAGATAAACTGAGTTGTTTTGTTTATCTTGTGTTATATTTAAATTTTTTTGTTTAGCTCTAATGCATTTTTAGCTTAAGAAATAATGTTGAACATTTAAGTTAAAAAAATATTTGAAAATTCTGTGAAATTATTAAATTTTGATGTAAAACAAAGTATTTAGAAATTCTCACTCGAACAACACATGTAGATGACATACTGCATATATTCAGGCTTGAACTAAATATATAAAATCGGCTGGCTTTTAGCAACTTTTATTCTTTTCTTCATTCTCGTACTGATTTAATGTGTTTTAAGAATCAAAATAAGGTAAAGACGCTAACGCTTACGAATATATTTTAAAATCTAAATTAAAAAATTAAAAAAATTAAATTAGTGTTGATAATAAGCAATGTATTTATGTTCGTTCAAGATTAAAAGTAAAAACAAAAGAAAATGAAACTCTTAATTAATTAAAGAATTATTTAATTAATTTTTATCCTCTTGTATAGCCCAGATTATTTTAAGCAGCAATTTCGTTTTCCATTAATTTTTTTTTACAATTAAAGTAAAGGTGGGACACAGAAAAAGAAAATATATTTATTTGATTTTTAGATAGTTTCAAAGCATTAAAATAAAGAAAAACTACTTTAAAAAAATTCACTAAAAATGTAAAATTAAACATAATGGCATAAAAGTTGTTTTAATGTCTCGAAAGAATCATGCCTCCAGAAAAAGAGCACTTTTTGTATGGTGTTAAACAAAACAAAAAAAGCTATTTCTTTAAATATTTTCTAAAAATAATCTATTCGGGCATTGCCATCCCTCGGGATCTTGAGGCTGCGACTATTTAAACACATGAGAGATACGACAGACTTTTCACTCAAAATTTTGTTACGGTTTGCTTCTGTCAGTCTCTGTCAGCACAAAATGAGCTATTTGCGCTGTTAGCTGCTATGGGAGCGCCACTTCTACCTAGGTAGTCTTACCGACTCTACCTTGTTTCAGAGATCAATCCAACACGTACCGTTAGATTATGGCAGCAGTTTCGTAGCTTGATATATATCTTGGAGGATGTTCTCAAGGCAACAGTATCCACTATCTAGGAAGCATACTATACGTGACTCTTCTTTTGACATTATTGTCATTTTCTATTCAGATGCGATAGAATTTCATTAATTCAGGGATTGATCTTTTTAGAATGGGGGGGGGGGGAGGAGATGAGCAGCACTAAACTACAGTATAATCATCTTTACCCAGCTATACTGTAAAATTTGGTAACTTCATAAAAGGAAAGCTTTCATTCTTTTGTTAATTATAAGTATAGTTTATTTGATCGACTTTTCAAATATATTCAAACTCAGTTACTTAGTTTGTAGTTATGTTTTGCTACCTATTTTAGCTGTAAATTTAAAAGTTTTTGTATAAAAAAATTTAATCTTTTTAACTTTGACATACAATACCGTTCTCATTATTTGTTATAAAAAACTTGGACAATGGATAATCATTCAGACATACAGCAATTCAAAAGACTACATGGGACACTTGGCAAAAACGTGACAAAATACATGTGATAAAGACAAAAGCGATGTCTAATTTAGTGGTTAATAACTTGGCTTAGCGGGATGTTGGGGATTTAAAAATAAAAGAAGTAAATGATTTCCGATATCCGGGTAGTGTTTAGCGCAAGATGGCAATTGCGACAGGGAAATAATGCTTCGGATTTCTTATGCAGAGACAGCGTTCTCTCAGCTAAATAGTGTGTGGCGGTGCTCCAAGCACTCCCAAAAGCTCAAACTACGATTGTTGAATACCAGTGTTATATCAGTACTCCTACATAATTGTGAATCATGCAGCATGTCAAAAAACTGCCGAAAAATGACTGTATAAATTTGAAGATAATTCACTGATGAAATTCGAAAGAGACGTTAGAGGTACTGGGGATATATGACAAGAAAGAAAGAGGACAGACTCCCATATGACGCGGGGTGCTGGAAACCACCTGCTCTTCGCAGAAGTCAAGTTTACACAGTCAAGTAGGTCAATAGAGGAGCTCTGGTCATTGGGCCAGGACCGAACGACGTGGAGGTCAACAGTTGCTGTCTTATTTGCTTCAAGGCGTGGGAGGACCTAAGTCTAAATGACAATAACACTTATTTGCATAAACAGCCACTTTTAATTACAATATAAAAAAAAACATGAAGCGCCTTTTATTTTTATCTGCTCTACTGTACACTTTATACAACGCCTTTCAGAGAACGCCTTTGTAACAACGCCTTTCACAGAACGCCTTTCTACAACGTCTTTGAATTACCACAGTCATTCAGCTTATGATAAATAAGAATATGACCGATTACTGCTACACTTTCCCAACTGTTTGAAGGAATTAAACCCTCTTGATCCTTCTTACAGCGCTTAGCAAGTACATAAAGCTGTCTATTGATGCAAAGCGGCTAAGGTCTCTTTGCCAGAAAAAAAAATGTTCTCTACGCCATTTTGTTCATCCTGGGAGTTACTCTTCCCTCTGGGTTTCTTCAGTCTTAAACATTTTATTCGACTCCACCGTCTCATGACGCTAATGTCTACCGTCTCAATATCATTCTTTGATATTGAGAAAGAATATTTTGAAAATTGTAAGAACATTAATTTTTTTAAGTTGAAATTCCGTCAGAAAACACAATTTTCGTTTAGTTTGTATGAATGTATTTGTTAAAGGAGTTAAAATGGGTGTTTTAATTGCTGAAACTATAACGGTTAACCTTAAACTTTTCACTTCAAACTTCAAGTGAATTGCGCAGTATATATTAGGTAAATGGCTATAGTAACCATGAACAATATATGCGGTAACGTAATATGTGTAATTTAAGTCTTCATGTATGAAAGATAAACAGATAGGTGGGATTTGGGATATCAACTCGCCCAAGAAAAATTAACGCCCGCGTGTATATGTGATAATACTTTTTGGGTGATTTTTTCGGAGCGATGACCATTGGCATCGTTAAAAAGAACTTGAGAATTAAAACTAATGCAATCAATGTCTTAAATTAGAAATAAGTCCCTTTTTATACTCCTTAATTACGACTGACTTGAAGGAGTTTTAGCCTTGAAGTTACACCGGTGGAACTTCGAAAGCCCTTGAAGGCTGATAATCCTGCATTTACGGTGTAAGAAATAAAAATGGAGAGTCACCGAGCATTATGACATGCAGATGCAGAATGCAAAATTCAGAATTCAATGCAGATGCAATGCAGAATTCAAGCATCTTGGTATTATTCCACATTCTTCTACAATAAAACTCTGTGACCAATGCTATTGAGTGGTAAATCTTTGAGGCTCCTTAAACTATCTTATTAAACAAGCTATATCTTTATATATGATACATGTCTGTGGGTAAACTTTTTCTTGAAAATGGCACTATAATTACATCTCAAAATGAGCAGAGTATCATTTTTCTGTGTGAAAAAGCGATATAGATAGGTCAACACTTTGAGAATTTTTGTTTCTCCCTCCTCATCCCCTTATCATTTTTTCATAGATCATCTGCTGACTGAAATTAGAGACCTCTGAATACAATTACTTGGAATATATGGTATTGAGGTGAAAGAATTGAGTCGTTTAGAATTTTTGGACAGATCTCGGAGGCCAAAACGAAAACATGGAAGTGGTTACTTTGTGAAACCGTCTTGTGCGGACAAGTTCAAGTTAATATTTCATTTTTAACAATCACAATTATATTAATGAAAAACAACACGTTCACGCTCGAAAAAAACACTTTTATGGCTTACGGTCACACGAGAGCCCACATAACTACTTGCCTAGTAAATAAAACTAACAAGATAAATCTAACAAAAAACAATAATAACAAATCCAGTCTACGTCACTCATAAATGCTCACCTCTCCCACCCTGCGTCTTATTCCCATAAGGGACTGGCACAATCAGATTTGTTTGCATTAATTAGCCACCTTGCTTGAAGCTTTGCAACAGAACAAGTCAATTGAACTTCGAATGATAATAACAACAGGGATTAGTTGGGGCTTTGACATTTAAATAAATAGTATTAAACTCAACATATTGTGATTTTGGACTAGATTTTTAGATAAAATATAATGAAAAGATCATAAAATCTTAAAATAAATAATTTTTACTAGAATCTATTCATCTACCATGGAGTAGCTTTACTAGGTTGAACATTCTACGAAAATGCGTAGCAGGAAGACAATGGTGCATATGAAAATTTTTGCGGAGATTTTTGGCGTAACGATTTCTCTATGGGAACAAAATAATTTGGAAAGAATTTTACACAGAAAAGATTTATATCTATATTATTTTGGTCATCCCACCATGTACTCCTTCCCTATGGGAAGCTTTGAAGTTTGGTCATCTTAACTTTATTTATTTACTGTTTAAGAAGCAAAGATGGGTGAACCCAAGGCCATATCCAGGTGGGGAATTATAGGCTCTGAACCCCCCCCCCCCTCAGAATTTTTGTCAGATTTATGAAAACATAAGATAAATGCATATCAAAAAAATTTTTGACTTTGTTTAAGTTTTCTGTAACCCCCTCCCACCAAAAAATTGTCACCCCTCAAGAAAAATCCTGAATACGCTCTTGGATGAGCTACTTAGTTTTATCACACTGGAATATGGAACTGAATAGTCCGTCAGACCACAGGTAACCCAGACATGAACTAAATTACCAATTGACAGGTCTTTGCAGTTCATTAGCTTCTCCAAAAAATAATAAAATTAAACATTATAAACAAGGTAAAACGTACAAACTTCGCTAAAAGGTAAAGATATTTCAAATAAATGGTGATTAGCACTACTTTATTAGACCTACCTGTTGCTCCTTGGCTACAAATTTCTCCGTTACATTTTGATTTAAGACAGCACTAGCTTTAGGAGCAATAGCCTTTACAGTGACAGGTTCAGTGGGTTCAGGAGAACTGACACTCATTGAGGTGGATTTTCCCCTTGAATTTATGAACTTCTGCATCAAACCACGCTGGTTTGTACAAGCGGGTGGAGCAAGGGACTTTTTGAAAAGCTGGTTCTGAAATGATGCTTGGGTTAACAAATTACGGGTTTGGGCAAAGCGAGGGTGATCGGGTTCAGTATTTAATTGAGGGGTTGATACCGCACGACTGAGAGTTGTTCCTTTTCTTGCTTCCTTAGATTGCTGCAGCTCGGAAGAATATTCGGCTAGGTGGGACAGGCGCTGGACCTGGAACGAAAATGAGGATGATTTTGGTAAAATGGTGACTTGATAAATGCTATTTTGATATACATATATATATATATATATATATATATATATATATATATATATATATATATATATATATATATATATATATATATATATATATATATATATATATATATATATATATATATATATATATATATATATATATATATATATATATATATATATATATATATATATATATATATATATATATATATATATATATGCCTTTATATATCTAAATGATGATTTTCTCAATAGCCAGCTTCAACTGAGCATCCAAGTCTTGAATAATAAGGCTTAAAATTCTTCCAAAAACATTAAATCTAAACGGTTTTCAATTTTAATAATGTTTAAAGTAAATATGATCAATCTGAAAACCTCTTACTGGTACCATGGTAGATATACACCAATATATCCCATGAAAAAATTCACAAGTAGTATTAAGCACAAAGTATTTATTAATTTAAAGCATGGAGTAAATTTTCTGTACATTTGAACATTAGGGCACATTTATTAATCAATTATATGTTAATATTAGCCTATATTAAAAATAAAGTATATTAATTTATAGTAGCTTAAAAAGCAAATTATATTTTGCACAAAACGTTCATTTGTAAATACCAGTTATATATATGTAAATATATATATTTATAATTTATAATATAATTTGTAAATATAGTTTTTAATAAGTAGAGCTGAGAGAAAGAGTCAAACTTTAGCATAAAGAGCCAGGCGTTGAGGAGGGGTCAACCCTTTTCATATACGGAATAATTTCTGTTCGTTTTAAGTTTTTATGTCGTTCCTTACTTGCAGTTTAAAAAACTTGTTTTTTTATTTAATTAGTATATAATAATATGTTAATAATATGTATGAAAATCTACGTAAGACTTACAATGGAATATTCTGCTTTGTATAAATTCATCATGAATATCTATTATAATTATACAGAACGTTATAGCAATGCAAAAAAAATATATAAGCTTATTTATAGTATAAAATTTATTAATAATAAAATAACATACATCATATAATAGAATGAAATTCGAATTCAATCCACAACAGAATATTCTAATAAGAATTATATGCATAACATTCAATTAAGAACAAAAAGGTTCTAAAATAACCAAGGACAGCTGACGTAGTGATACAAAAGTAGCATGATATCCTATCAAGGGGGCATTCAGGATTTTTGTTCCGGGGGGGGGGGGGGGGGGGGGTAAACTCTATCGCTTTCAGGCATTCAGGATTTTATTCTAGGGGCGCATCAATTTTTTATATTTATTTTTGTTACGTTTTACAAGTAAAAAAAATCTGGGAGTGGGGGGGGGTCAAACCCAGTAACCCCTCCTCCCATACGTCGTTACATCCTATACAAAATATTATTTCTAAAGTTATATGTTAATGTTATGCAAAGAACATGTCAATAAAAAAAATACTTTTAGCCAACCTTTTCATCAACCGTCTCTTCGGAAGTGGTATAAATTTTTCCAGCTTTCCTTAATTCATTCTCCTTTTCCGTTATTTCATTTATTTCAGCTTGAATTCGCGAAGCAGCCAAGTGTTGTTGAACACCTCGATTTGAGTTCTTAAGGTTTATACCGTTCACCTTTGTAACCTGAAAGAGTTATTTAGCAATTGATAGATCGCTATACGTGTGATAACGGTACCCATTGGGTGCTTTAACACAAAATGTAGTTTGATATAAATAAATTATGAATTTTAACTAAAAAAATTACGTTGGGTTTTCAATTGTTATTGACAAACAGCTGATTGTGCATGAAAGGTTTTTCTTCTATTTATTATTTAACTTTTGAGATGACACAAACCACAGTTTTGAGGTAGAAAACTTAAAGTTCTTGCTATTTCTATAGTTAAGAAAAGGATATATGAAACATTTTGGAGAAAAAAGATTCTATATTAATGTGAGACCAAAATGAGATATAACAAAAAGGATTGGACCCATCGATGGAGCGTTTCTCTTTAACGGGGTGGATCATAAACATTCTTTGGACAAAGTGCCACATAATGCCACTTAAATCGTCGAAGTTTACTTGTAAAAATTCGAATTTTACAGGGGAACAAAAAACTGCTAGAAATTATTTTCTTGTATGTAAGCAAATGAATGAATGACTTATTTCAACGACTACTAAGAAGCTTAAATGTTCCAATTTGCGTTCTCTTCAAATAAATACAAAGATTAAAAATAAAAACGTTATAAAAAACCGAATTTCAAATCAGCGCGCGATCTCCCTGGTTGAAACCCATGTTGCTCATCTCTTAGTACTTTTGACTGTATTTGACTAGGCGTCGACTTTTGACCTTTTTTCAGTAGTACTTTGCAGAAAATATTACTCGCTACAGACTGCAGAGTGATACCTCGCCAGTTATTGCAGTCGGTTGTTCTGCCTAAGCCGTTTTTTAAGCCTTTCTTAAAGAGCTTGATGATAACTTCTTTCTTCGAATCGATGGGAATATTTTCAGTTTCCCATACCTGAGAAAGAGACTTGTGAAGAGGCTATGCAATGACTTCAGCTCCATACTTCAAGAGGTCAGGCTGTAAGCCGTCAATTCCCGCGGCTTCGCCATCCTTAAGCTTATACAATACTGTCATAATTTCAAGCAGGCTTATAGGTTATTCGCTTATGTCAAGTTGGAGGAACAGTAGCTCAGCCGGAGGGGATAGAGGGTTTATAGGCGGCGGAAAGTTTAGTACATCATTGAAGTATTCTTTCCATCTCTTATCAATGTCTTCCTTTTTTTGTAAGAAGTTGGTCAGTTTTACTTTCGATCGCAGATGCCGGGTTTCTGAAATCTCTAGTTATTTCCTTTGTGATACGATAGACTGCCCTCCTTACTAGTGGCTACTTCGGCTTCTGCTGCCTTTGTCTCAAGAAAGAGCTGTTTATTAGCTTTGATAGATCACTTTATGGCGTCGTGGGCTTCTTTACATTTAGATTTCAAAAAATCTTTGTACTCGACAGTGGACTCGCTCTCGCATGATTCCAACATGATTTTGGCTTTTTTTCGGTCATTCATAAGTTTACAAGATTTGTCGCTGATCCACTGCTCACTTTTCTTTTTCGCATACCCTATGTTTTCTTCGGGGGCACCCCGCACACATTGTATAATAGACTCTAATCTCTCATTTAGAGTTGCTGTTGTGGCACCAGTTGTAAGACTTGCAAACCTGTTAGCAATGTTTACACAGTACGCTTGTGAAAGACTCTTGTTCTGGAGTTGCCGGACATCAAAGGACTTGATAGCGTTTTTACATTTTTTCACGGTCTTCAGCTTAAGTTTGAAACTGGCAATCACCAGTTGGTGTTCAGAGTATGAATCTGCACCACGGTAAGTTCATACATCCACCAGCGATCGTCTGTGACACTTTTTCACCAATATGTGGTCAATCTGGCTTCTTGTAACACCGTCGGGTGAAGTCGAAGTATATTTGTGTACTTCACGGTGGGGGAACCATTCGGCCTCGACCGAGTCCGTTGATTTTTGAATTGAAAAGGGAATAGTTGTGGGAAAAGTCAAGTCATGGCCAATTGTAGAAAAAGCCAAGACAGATTGTCCAATTAAATGGGCATCAAGTGCAAGGTTAATTTTATCCCATTGATTGCCGGTTGTTACTGTCTTCCACTTATGCTACACCTCTCATGCATGTCACTCCACAATGCCGAACTAGAGTCAACCTGTTGAGGTTCTACCTTGCCTTTTTCGCAATTATAATCGCCAAATTGACAATTGTCGATTATAACTGACGAAGGCAAATCGTTTATATATATATAGTCCAATTTGCCTATATGTAGCCAAATGTGCCTATATATTGGCAGATATTGTCAATATATCCATACTTTAAGCAGCGGGCATAGGCTAGATGGGATGAGGGTCTAACTGTCTGGTATTTATTAGTTCATTTAAAGAATTTGCAAAACCTTGGTTCGTGGCCTGTACTTGAGGCTTGTACTTATTGAGTATGTCATTCATGTCACTATAGAACCTGTCCTTGGTGTCCCCGCCAGCATCGTTTGTGGAGGCATAGACTGCAATGACGGTAAGTTTAGACTGGGAGCTTTCAAAACGAGCCTTAGTATTAATTTCATTCTTAGGAACAAATTCCAACATCGACTTCTTTGCTTGTTTACTGACGACTAGGGCAACTCCGGCTTTGCGTCTCTTCTATTTACCTGAGAAGAAGACTTCATAGTTGTCAACATATATTGAACCAAAGCCTGTCAGCCTGGCTTTAGAAATAGCTGCTATTTCAATCTTATATGATTGGAGAATTCTCTCAAGAGAAAGTGTCTCGCCTCCAGAATAAAATATACGCACATGCCTTTCTAGAGGGCTAACCAGGACTATTTGTAACAAGACAAAAAAGTGTGATCAAAATTATAAAAACAAGGCACTGTTCTACCTTCTAGCGGCATCCTCAATACGGTATAGGTTGTAGCAAAGTAGGTATGATAGCAGAGGAAATGAAAAAAGCAGACTGAAGAAAAGTTAATGATGCGGTTTCACCAACATTTATTTCTTATCTAATTATGAATAGACTTTGGCAAACTTCTGCAGTTACATTTAAAAATCCAAGCACGTGTTTGGTGTCGACGTTGTCAGAAACTAGCTGCATAAGCTGAGAAGTAAGTTTTACATGCTAAAAAATGAAGTAAACAGACTCATAGGAAAATATTTTTATAGCCTCATTTTCTTTAAGTTTTTCCCACAATTGCAGTAAGTAGCGAGATACTTCTATGTGTCAACATTGGCAAAACCCCACTTAAAACTGTGACTGGAACGCAATCTTTATTTTAACACTTCGCTCCTCCACGTCTTCTTATATATAATCTTTGGTACTAACCTCGGGCTTTTTAACTTGTTTTGCAGACCAGGATGGTATACCAGCATCATGTCTATTCTTTCTAAGTTCTTCTTCTCTTTCCTTTGCCAGTCGAATCTCTCGCTCAATAGGAGTCTCTTTCTGCTCTCTAAAATAAAGTAAAAAAGGTCATGTTGATTCTAGCTTAAAGATTATGAGGGAAAAATCTTGATTTGAACTCTCAATGAGAGAGCTCCCTCTCTTTTATTGTACTTTAAAAAACACTTTTTTGCAAGGACAAACTCTTCATCAATAAGTTTTATCAAAGATCTTAAAAAACTAGGCCTAACGCTATAGATTCTTAGATCATTTGGGGTCTTTGTCCCCCTAGGAAGGTTGTATCAACCCCGTCTCTCTATAATTTACAAAATTTGAAGCAATTACAAAATTTAGTGAGTTTACTGTCTCATCAGGTAATTTATAGAATATAAATTCAACATTCCATAAAAATTCTCACAAGCGTGTTTAACATTACCATAGTATATCATTCCCCGGGAAAGATTAGCAACTTTTCCTGGGTAAAAGGTTGCAGCTTTCTAATCTTTTATTTCTAATTTAAATATTTCTATAAGACTTAACTTTTTTAATTCACTTCAAGTTTTATACAAATATCCAATTATTCGCCATCCAGGATTTTTTCGGAAGGGGGGTATATTATTTAGAGGGGGGGGGGTGTAAGATTTTCTTTATGCACAAATTTTTTTTTATATAAAAGTTGCAGCTTTCTATTCTTTTATTTTTAATTTAAAATGCTTCTATAAAACTTAAATTCTTTAATTAACTTCAAGTTTTATGCAAATATCCAATTATTCATCAACAAAGATTTATCCAGGACTGTTTTTTTTTTTTGAAAGGGGGTGATCTTATTTGAAGGCGGAGGGGATTTATAAGTTTTTTTTAAAAATGTACAAAATTTGTTAATATGAATTCTCGCTACTTTTTTATGATTGGCCAAAAATTGCTGGGAATGGGGCTCAAAAGTACCCTCCTCCTCCGTGGATACGGCTTAGCTCACCAATACTAGAATCGCTTATAACACATTGGTCAACAAATGAACATATTAAGAAGTTCTCCAGTTTAGCTAAAAATAGTGATTAATTTACGATTTTTATTTTAGTATTAGATTATAATGAAACACACATTTCTTGGTTAATGGTTGTCTTACCGGGAGTTCAGGGCGCAAAAAAAGATATGAAGCTTAATGCTACTTCAAGCACACTAAGTTACTTAGACTAAGAATAGATGAGGGTAGAGGTAATGATAGGTAATGAGAAAGTCAATGAAATGGATAGCTTTACCTACCAGGTTAGTATTATCAGTAAAGAGAATAAATAGATAAAGTTAATTAGTGAAGATGGGAAGAAGATGTAAAAAATGGAATCACCAAAGCGCATGGTATTTTCCACATTTAAAAAGTGTCGAAGAATAGGAAGAATTCCGTAAAATAAGATTAGAATGCTGAGATATTAGAATAAGAGAAAAATAAATAAAGGAAGGTTAGAATAAGAATTAGAATAAGATATTCTCAGGTATTCGTTTAAAAGACCGTGTACTAGACAATAAGCTGTACGAAAAGTTTAGATCTATCCACCTAATTAGGGCCATTGATAGGATACTCAAGATTCCTAAGCCACATTTTAAAGATGACAGATTGACAAAGCTTGTGCTTTTTTGCCATCTGTGTAGGGCTAACGTAAAAACAGTTCGTTCCCAAATGGGGTGAGAGGAAGTCACAAGAAAAGATTTAAAAAAAATTGCAAAGTCATGAGAGGTAGTACAGAGTATAGAGTGAGGCTTTGAACAGATTGGAAAGGAGGAACATTGTCAGGAGCGGCGGTGGCCTCAGGCGGCTTGGTGCTTTGAACAGATTGAGAAGGAGGAACCACGTCTGGAGCTGTGCTGGCCTTGGGCGGCATGGAGATTTAAATAGATTGGGAAGAAGGAACAGTGCCTGGAGCTGTACTGGCCTCAGGCGGCTTGGTGCTTTGAATAGATTGGGAAGGAGGTACAGCATCTAGAGCTGTTCTGGCCTCAGGCGACTTGGTGCTTTGGATAGATTGGGAAGGAGGAATCACGTCTGGAGCTGTGCTGGCATCAGGTGGCTTGGTACTACAATTAGTTGGTAGTATTATTAGCAGTTGTTAATGGGTTATTTGTTGTAAAAATAACTTAGATACATAAAGCGTCAAATAAAGGACGAATCAATATAGATATGTTAAAAGCCCAATTTTGAATGATTGATCAATTAAATCTGGATGCCTTGACCCATTTCCACTGGTTCAATCTATCCTTAATTCTAGGCCATAGGCAGATTACCATTGAATGTTAATAGCTTCTGCGGAAATGCTCAGCGCTAGACACCCTAAACACCCAGCACCAATGCTAGATCAAACTCTCGACAAATCAATTCGATATTCGGCTACTGTTATCAACTTGAATGACATCGTGGCTTGGAGAAAAAATTTCCATGCAATTGTTGTCATAGATTTCTTAAAAGTAACTGATAGCTTTTAGCCTCATTTTTCACTTTGTTACGTCCCCTAATAGTTCATTTCTTAGGATCATCCATTAAGGCCAAGCGTACCACACGGTAGTAATAATTGGGGACACAAACATTCCCCTTCCTACTTCAAAGATATCTCGCAAGTTCTAAGACACAAAAAACTTTTCTAGAACACTTTTCTAGACCTAAGCCAGGGCTCTTTGTCACTACTATTAAATCTTCGAAAAATATTTACTTATTTAGAGATATTTCTTGGAATTTCCGCCTTGATTTGGGTAAGAGTTTCCAATTAAAGAATGTTCGAGATCACTCTTCGTTAAAAAAACCTACTCTCGTCCAGCTTGATTATATCACCTTACAAGTCCAGCATCAAACCCATCACCAAATATGGATGTCCACTCTATGCTGGTGGTCCACTGTTGGTGGCAACCCCTTCAAAGCACGCAAAATAGGGTTAATATGGCTGGCTGTTCTGCACCCCATAACTTGCTCCAGTCTTTTAGTCGAAAGCTTGACATGCTTTTCTGGACGTTCATTCATTTTATAATCTCCCATTTTCTGCCCAGTCCTCGTCAAACCTTAAAAACCGACACAATTTATTCCAATTGACCCAACTATCATGAGCCGGAGACACTAAGAACCAAATTTTCTTGAGGGCATTTTTTTCGAAGCATTTTCTGTTTAGTCGTTTAAAAAAAGTACAGCAGATACTTACAGCCTCCAAGTGAAACCAGGCAAAGGAGTATCGACATGTCAGATACCATGAAGTATATTGGGTTAAGGGAAGCTGAACCAGTTTTTCTCCTCATTTTTATCTTTCGTTAAGAAGATTAAGTCCTTGTGTTCGTTGAGCGTGCACCAGAAAAATGCAAACATAAACCAATGATTGTACAGTTTTCTTTGCCATAGAAGAAAAAAGTGTATTTGTCCACTGATAAATTTGTTTGCCACATTTTCCGTGAAATAGTTCAATGAAAACAGGACTTTACTTTTATATTTATTAATTTTTTTTTAACTTACCTCTGAAAAGTGGGAATCGAAGATGGTTCTTCACCATCATCAAACGGCTTGACGACTACCCGACGGCGTTTAATATCAGCTAGTTGGTTGACAGGAGGGTATGCGGGAACATCTCCCGAGCTGTGACCTGAACTCAAAGACTCGAGAGACTGTGACTTTTGAAGATTTTGTGGGGTATCTTCACGACTGAAAAATAATTGTTTATTGCATATTTTGATTTATTCGGACAAAGTCACTTTTTTTCTTGTTGATAACTCCATTAAACGCTAAAACATCATAGACATGTTTGGAAACCTTAAAAATTAGGCTAAACACAGGAAAACACAAGTCAATAAACAAAAAGCCATGGCAGCTGCAATTTGTGATTTAGAGGAATATAAAAATAAGCAGAAAAAAGACACAGCAGAACAGAAAAGTAAAAAAAAAACACGAAAAGGAATGATAAATGATAATAGAAAAATAATGTCTAAAAATAAAATGCCAAATCAGCACTAATCATTTTCTATTATAAGAGATGATGAGTAAATAGGATGTTCCAGCATTCATTTATATTCGTAGCTACGAAGTTTCATCTTTCTAAGATGTAGGTAAAACACTTTAGTCTTTACCCTAACTTCACTTTATGTTGATATGAAAGTGGTTTGAGAATTTGGTTTCAAAGTTAATCTTTTTGTTTATTTTCAACATATATTGCTTCTGAAAAATTGCACGAAAGACATTACTGCAGATGTTAAAAAAATGGTAGACCACGCAAAAAAAAACGGATAGAAAATGTGAAAATTCTAAAATATTTAATGAAAAACCAAATGAAACGTAAAATATATGCATGGCACCTACAAAAGAAAACTTAATAAAATTGCTGCTAAGAATCGATCTTATTTTGGAAAGCAGTGAAACTACGCAGCTTAATACTTTCACATTGGCTTTCCACTTTAGCTTGACTGCTTACACTTTGGGAAGCAGTGAAACTTCGCAACTTGATGCTTCCTACCGAGCATCAAGTTGTATCAAGACATATGCCAATATCAAGACATACGCTAGACAATAACAGATTTAGCGGGGCAGTGGGTAAAAAGCTAACTTTAACAACAGCTCAAAGGGTGACACCCTGTACTAGTGTTGGAAAGGGACACAAAAGAATGTATATATGCGTGCTTCTAGTCTTCCATATCTATGTGAACCCAGTTCCATACAGAAAAATGAAAACTTGGCATACATGATAAAATAGAGGAAAAATATGTAACAAAGGCATGTGCTATCTGATACATACATGCGCACATCAGGGAGGAATTATGTAGGGCTCCTCCATGAGACTGGTCCGAATGACCTGCATTTCGTAGAAAAAATACTGGTCTAAGCATACAATGTTTTGTTTATATTAACCCTAACGGAGAGACAAAATGGCTTGACTCTCCCCCCCCCCTTTGGCTCGGTCCCGTGTCTTCCGCTGGTCATATGTTTCCTGCAGACTATTCGTATCTTAAAACATGTGAAACATCAGAGTTGCTGATGTCTTTCAGAATTGCTTCTCAGTATTATCAACTGAACAATACAAACAATTCAAGATAGGAAACGATAGGAAACAGGTAAATTTATGTTCATTTTAAATTATAACGTTTCATTTTACTTTCAGTTAAAAAAATAGCTTTCCTTCATTTAATTTCTTGAGAAGGACTAAATAAAAAAACAAGTTTTTTTTAAATGAAAGTAAGGAGCAACATTAAAACTTAAAACGAACAGAAATTACTCCGTATATGAAAGGGGCTTTTTCTCCTCAACGCCTCACTCTTTACGCTGCAGTTTGACTCTTTCTCTTAACTCTACTTTTAAAACTGTAAGAAACATTAGCGTAAAGAGTGGGGCGTTGTTGAGGAAGCAGCCCCTTTCATATACGGAGTAGTTTTTGTTCATTTTAAGTTTTAATGTTGCTCCTTACTTTCATTTTAAAAAAAACTTGTTTTTTTTTTCATTTAACTTCTGGACGTTTTTGAATTAATGCATGTTTTGATCTTGGCTCTCCGAACATAAATAATTAAAATGAAATTTGCATATTAATTGTTTGCAATTTATTGGAAGGTTTTTAGAAAAAAGGAGCAAGGGAGGAGGCCTAGTTGCCCTCCAATTTTTTGATTACTTAAAAAAACAAATAGATCTTTTAGTTTTTTACAAACGTTTTCATTGGTAAAAAATATACGTAACTTACGAATTAATTTACGTAACGAACTTCTATATTTGTATATTTTTATTGCATGTATGAGGCGGTTCAACCCTCGTCAATACCTCGCTCTTTACCCTAAAGATTAAATTTTGTCCCAATTCCTTAAGAATGAGCTCTCAATCACATAAGCCGTAGAATAAATAGTTGAAATTACTAAAAATACTTTAGCGTAAAGAGTGAGGTATAACGAGGAAGTAAGCCCCTCATATGCGTAATAATTTTTGTTCGTTTTAAGTTTTAATGCTGCTCTTTACTTTCAGTAAAAAACTTATCATATGTATTTTTTCATTGTTTTTTAAGTAATGCTAGAAAATCCTACGCCCCTTTATTGAAATTCTCTTCCCCATGACAAGTTTCTCCATGGAAATATCCTCCCACGTAACCCCACCCCTCAAATCTCCCCCCTAAACAAAAAAAATCCCCCTGAAAGCGTCTGTACACTTCCCAGTAACCAGTACTATATGTAAACACAGGTCAAAGTTTGGAAATTGAAGCCCCTCCCACGGGGACTGCGGATGAGTAAGTCGTCTCTAGGACATAGTTATTAGGTTTTTCGACAATGATGAATAAAACGGCTATCTTAGAATTTTGATCTGGTGACTTTTGGGAAAAAATGAGCGTGGGAGGGGGCCTAGGTACCTTCCAACCTTTTAGTGACTTAAAAAGGGCACTAGAACTGTTCCGTTAAAATGAGCCCTTTTGCGACATTCTAGGACCACTCAGTCGATACGATCACCCCTGGGAAAAAAACAAAAAAAAAAAAAACAAATAACACGCATCCGTGATCTGTCTTCTGGCAAAACATGCAAAATTCCACATTTTTGTAGATAGGAGCTTCAAACTTTTACAATAAGGTTCTCCGATACGTTGAATCTGATGGTGTGATTTTTGTTAAGATTATATGACTTTTAGGGGGTGTTTCCCCCTATTTTCTAAAGTGAGGCAAATTTTCTCAGGCTCGTAACTTTTGAAAGGTATAACTGATCTTGATTAAACTTATATATTTAAAATCAGCTTTAAAATGCAATTCTTTTGATGTAACTATTGGTATCAAAATTACATTTTTTAGAGTTTCGGTTACTATTGAGCCAGGTCGTTCCTTACTACAGTTCGTTACCACTAACTGTTTGATGGTCACGGGTGCATTAATTCGTTTGTTTCGTTTCGTTTTTCTTTTTTCTCAGGTTGATCGTGCCGGATTAGTAGAGGTCATAGAATATTGGGAAAGGGCTCGTTGGAGTGAAAATTTTGACTTATTGTGGCTATTTTATCAAAAGGAGACAGTGCCAAAGTAAGGAACCTATTTTTTTGTTTAATGATTCAAAACAAAATGTTGATCTAGGTGGAGTCATAATACTATCAAGCCATAATCTGGGAGAACTTATGGTATTATGGTATAAAATAAACAAATAACAACTACAAAAAAAGAAAAGTCAAAGAAGCGAGTGAAATAAAAGAGTCTCGGTTCTCCTCTTTGCGCACCAATTTGGAATGTGTATGTAATACATCAAGATTCTATGTTTTGACATAAGAGTAACACGACAAAAAGTTGCAGAATCGTTTTTGTCACAATGCCTAGAGAGCTGATATGTTTTTTTTTTTTTTTAAACAATTTTTTTTTAAAGTTGTCACTTCAAGTATTTGAAAGGGAATTGGTAAAATAAATAAAATTTTAATTGCCAACTGGCTACATTTGTTGTATTCTAAAATATTTTGAGAATATCGTTATAGTCGAATATCGTTATACGTTATAGCGTAAGGAGCGGGTTACTCAGGTATGCGGGATATAACGAAATATAACATATGCTTCGTAACATAATGTATTTGTTAAATAACATAGCATAATGTAATATATGTTTTTTTATGTACCATAATTTCTGTTCGCTATAAATCAATGTTGCTCTTTACAAAAAAAGAAATATTTTCAAAAACTTGAGAAAGAACTGGCCTTTAAAATTAACTCTGATAAGTTTAAAAACTGTATCCTACTTGACCTTTTATCTGCAAAGTTCGCTTCACCTAATGAAATATGAAACAGTATTTTGTTTAAAAAGAATTCCCCCATTTAAACCACAATTCTGATTACTTAGTGAGTCCTAAGGAATATTTCTTCTATTTAATTAATAGAATTTTTTCTCCTAAAAGGAGAAAAAGGTTTTCACATGCAGGTCTCGCTAGACTCCAATTTCTACAGATGTCGAGTTAGACACATACCCAAGCCCAGAGGTTTAGCCACACATAGCACGTGTGAACGTTACTTTAAGCACAGATGACAAATGTGGGGACAGTAGAAGCTTCCTAATTCCCAGAGTTCTGGACTCTTGAACTCGGTGCTACACTGTTACTTGTTTCATCAACATATTACATTTTACGCGAACTGCAGGTGAGTGGACGCAAAGGCTACCCAGATATAGGTGTATGCACGTAAGTCTTGTTAGACATATATGAGAACACCGCTTAAGAAAATTTATATTCTAGGACAATTAGAGAGAGGTCCGGAACAAAGGGGGTCTAGAGTGAAACCCCGTGGGGCAGGCAGTGTGAAAAGAGCGCCATTAATTGACCAAACTGATAAGTTTTTTTTTTAAGTAAGAAAAGGAAAAAACGGAAAAAGGCCACCGTGAAAAAACTTAAGGGAGCGGGGTCACCCCGCCCCTGGATCCACCCCTGATCAGGAAATTTGCAGGCACCAAATAGTTTGTTCATTGGTGCTAATAATTGGACTAATAAAGAAGGGGATCTGCTTTCACATAATTCGCTTTCGCGGAATCCACTTGACACTACAGATTGTAACCCATCTACTTTTTTAAACCTCTAAGGGTAGTACTAACTATACTAGGGTAAAAATTCAATCAAGGAACACTGAATTTTCAGGCTACAAAGCACATAATTTAAAACGAAACAACTGTTTTTCATTGTATTTTTTGTTGGGAGGGGGACTAGTGCAATTCAAGCTAATTCATCTTTATTTACATTATTTTACTTATATAGATTCCAAGTATTCTTATAATACTTAATATAATCATTTTTAACATAAACTTAACGTTTTTATAAAAAAAAAAACTTCTAAACTAGGGAAACATCGAGAAAAACACTGGATTGTAGCTAAGCATCGGCACTGCTACTGTTTTTATTTCTGTTTCTGTTTTTGTTTAACTTGTTTCTGTTTTTCCAAAAAAAGAACAGAAAAGAGGAACAGGTTACCTTTTTTTGACAGAGCTGTTTCTGTTTCTGGTCTTTTCTTTTTATTTTATTTCTGTTTCTGTTTTTATTTCTGTTTCGGTTTTTGTTTAACCTGTTCCTGTTTTTCCAAAAAAAAAGAACATAAAGGAGAAACAGGCTAGCTGTTTTTATCGTTCTGCTTCTGTTTCTATTCTGTTATTTTTTTTATTTTTTTTTTCATCTGTCTTTTTCCGTTTCTGTTCGTCTGAAAAACAGAAACAGTGTCGATGCTTAATTGTAACTAGGCATGACCTACCTATTATGAAGGGGAATCAGAGGATTTTTCTTTTGGAGAGGGACGCCTATATAAACAAGAGGTTTTTGCACCGTAATTTCCAATTTTCTAAGGGGAATACTTAGGACTAATCTCATGAGGAGAAGTCTTCCACTCCTCTAGTTGCAGGTACTATTACATGATCTCTCACAATGGCATACATTAGGAAATGCAGGCTTAATCTAGTTTTTAAATGTAATAATTTTACAACTTTTTAAAGTTTTGTTGTATTCTTTTAATGACAGATACAATTTTAGGAAATCTTCTCTTACATATTTTTTTTTTTTTTTTTTTTTTTTTTTTTTTTTTTTTTTTTTTTTTTTTTTCTACAGAACCAACTCTATGCTTCTAGCTACTATTGTATTGGCATAAAAAAAGACTTGTATAAGAATTTTGACATTATAGCCTCCTGGATCCACGCCCCATGAAATGTTGATGGCTCCTCCCACTCCTTTCTATAATATTACCTATTATCTCATGCTCTGATGAATTCCCCCTCTTCCTTCCTTAAATGACCATCATTGAGTATGTGCCCATCAGATAGCATAGTATCGACCAAAATTACTCTTTTTTTATCAACCAATCAATCGGAAAATAGGATGTAACAATTTCATAAATATGGTTTTGAAGCGGTCGAAAGCCTTTTACGCTTGGAGAAAAGGCAACACTGGGTGGCAGATTCTTTATTCTATTCAAAATAAGATTTAGAACTAATTTATATTTATAATCTACGTTCAAAGTACGGTGTCTACTATTCAATCAAGGGCCCTGGATAGCCCCTTTCTGAGGAAAAAGAGGGTTGGTAGCCTAGACAGAAGAGCTTAATTGCAATAGATACTGCAAATTCCGTGTTTTTTTCCGGGTTACTACCAAATTTGCTTAGAAAAATGAGGTCATTGACCGAGACACAGAAGATCATCAACCATTCTTTATTTTATGAAGCAACGTTAGCTCTAAAGAAAACCAGTCTTCTGTGTCGACTAGCTGCATGCAAAACTAGTAATTATTTATCTAGCTTCGGCCTCCTTCAAGGAGTTTTTGTCAGTGTAAAAGTGACAGCTGCCAGGACTAACAACATATCCTCGTGGGAATATTTGAGTTGCTTTCTGCATATGAAAAAAGTAGATTTATCCAAACCCACTTCTGAACCCAAGAAGAAAGAAATTTTTCCTGATTTTAAATTAAGATCAACCTTAGACCTTCACAGATAGGCTGACGCTTGAAAAGCCTATTTGATCAGCCTTGCAAGAAGTTGCATAATTAAATTTTCGTAACTTGTAGAGGCTATTAAACCATCCATTGTGTAACGCTGAAAACCCAGGTTGGTCATTTATAAGCATTTCATGCGCAAAAGTGTGTGCTGAAATAACGGAGCGCATAATTTCTGAGAAAATTAAGTAGAAATTTGTCTCGGAATGATTCCATGATAGGAGCAGATCGTGGAAATTAGTAAAGATAATTGAAGAATACTTCAAGCATGAGCATTCTAAAAGAAACAAAGTTCTTAAGATTAGCCCATTTCAAAATTTCCGTGTAAAATTCTCGTCGAAAATTTAGGCCCAGAAGTAACCACCTTTTTCGCTTTTAACCATCTTTCTTCCTTTTTTACACCAATCTTCATGGCGTCAGGTACACCAAATGCTTTATACGCCACTGTAATGATTTACTACTGGGCCTTTACCCAAGTTAACGATTAAGTTTTAAACATTTATTGAGCCCTCATTTCAAGGGATGAACCGATGGCTTTGATGGATATTATCATAAATAAAAATAAATCACTTTCAGTGGGGTTCAAAGGCACATTTAACTAAAATTCCATGCCTATGCATATCAGCATTTATCCAGATATTAGCGTCTAAAAAGGAAACATGAAGAAAAAAAGTGGAGAAGTAGCATGGTGACAACCGAACCTTCCTGATTGTCTAAATTTCTAGTCTTAGATGCAGAGTTCTAGAACTAGATGATTGGCTTTAATCAGTGTCGCATGATACCTTGTAAAAAACAGCGTAGCCATAAAAGTGAAAACGGGCCGGAGGCAACAATTTTCGAGCGAAAAAAGCTTATGGTGCAATTTTCCGATAAATTTGCTTTGGGAATAGACTAATTTGGAGAAGTCAATGCACAAAACCTTAAGAAAGGTATTCAAAGGGCACAAATGCCCCCAACTGGTAACACTGGCTGTAATTCTTTCCAGAAAAACATTTAGTTCTGCATTTTAACGGCATTTGTCTAAACAACAATGTCTGACCAGGTAAGCATCAAGGCGTGGAAGTCTAGCAAGACACGTGGATAAACACCATTTAAAGAGGCGGTCATACTGAAGTCGTGTTTTCTATACTAATATAGGTCATTGGAATTATAATCATAAGATTTTAGAAAGTATACAGACCTTTCTCTTTCTTCACTTGTATTATCATTATCAGAATAATGTCCTTCGTCAGTAGTTGTTATAGATGCAAATTGGTCATCTAGAAGATTTTCCCGCGATGAAGAAAGATTTTGTCGCAATTTTAGTTCTTCTTCTCTCCGTTTATAATCCTCGATTTCTTGACTTATTAAAACTTCTGCAGATTTGTGCTTATCAGATCTGAAAGAATAAGAGTAAGAATAAGAATAAGAATAAGAATAAGAATAAGGTGGTCAGTGGTTAGGCTGCTCGCAAGTTCGACAGAATAATTTAGTGTTTTACAGTTATTAGCTAAACTCTTCGCAGGGTAAAGAATCAGGAATTTTTCGACGGTCGTTTTTCAGGCGATGGAGGCAAACTTGTCACATCAGCAGAAAATATAAAATAGGAATCAAAGAAAAACAGTGGATGATTTTACTTAGATAGCAAAAAGTCCCTATTTCAACATAACTTTTTATTTCAATTATGATGGAAAGGTGATATTTGTCGTAACTTGTGTTAGGATTAACTACTGGTAACCCCTATTATAATTCTCTACCGTTCCTAGTTCACATAAATAAAAAAAAATCAGCTGAAAGTAGATAGCAACATTAAAACTGAAAATGAACAGAAATTATTACGTATATGAGGAAGAGTTTGTCCCCTCCTCTTCATGTCTACCTCGCCCTTCATGCTAAAGTTGTTTAGTGCTTTAAAAAGCTTCTCATTGCTCTGATTAAACAAATGTTTCAGGAAACGTACTCAATGAATTGAGACAAAAAGTCAATATTTTGCGTAAAGAGCTAGGTACTGAAAAGGGGAAACAAATCCCTTCATACACAAAATCATTTCTGTTCGTTTTAAGTTTTTAATATTGCTCCTTATTTTCATTCGGAAAACTTTTTTTTAATTTCTTATCGTTTTTTAACAATGCCGGGAAATCTGACTGCTCCTCCGCGGAAAAATTCCCTTGACAATTCAAACACGGTGAAAATTTACCCCAGACAATTACCATTAACATCTCCACATGGTAAGACTGAGTCGGTAAAGAGAAAATAAGACAAATAAAAAGAATTTCGTATTGGAATTTTAGAATCCCTCATTGTAAAATTTCCCCTGAAAAGCTCACCTCACGGGAACTTCCTCCGCCATGAAAAATTCTCTCCTCGGAAAAACACCCCAGAAGAAAATTCATCTTTCACTCCCCGAACCAAAAAATGTATGCATACTTCCCAATAACAAATACTATAGCCCATTTAAGTAATGGATAAATTTCATAACTTATAGACTCTTCCCCAGGGGCTGTGGAGGGATAGTGTTGTCTCAAAATACATAGATATTGGACCTTTCTATTATGTTGAACAATATGGCTATCTCAAAATTTTGTCGAACAATTTTGGCGAAAGGGGATTGGAGAGGGGCTAGATGCCCTCTAAATTTTTGGTCACTTAAAAAGGCCACCAGAACTTTCAATTTCAGTTCGAATCAGCCCTTTCCAAATATTCTTGGACCATTACTTCGATACGATCACCCCTGAAAAAAAACACACAGCATCCGTTATTTATATTTGGGGGGGGGCGAAAAACACAAAATTCCAGATTTTTGAAGATGGGAGCCTTAAACCTCAACAGCAGGGTTCTCTGATATGCTGAATCTAATGATGTGATGTTCATGAGCATTTCTTGACTTTTAGGGGATGTTCCCCCTCCCCTTTTTCGAAAATCCGGCAAATTTTCTCATGCTCGTATCCTTTGATGGGTAAAACTGAACTCAATGAATCTTACATATTTAGAATTAGCATAAAAGGCCAATCCTTTCGATATCTCTAGTGGTATCACAATTTAGTTTTTTTTTTTTTTAGTTTCGGTTAGTATTGATCCGCGTCGATCCTAACTTGCAGTTGTTTACCACGAACTATTTGATTCATGCTAGTATAAACGAATAAGTTTACAGGTTGTATACTAATGGCCACCTATTTAGCCCAAGGAATAATTTGGTGGTGCTTATCGTGATAAATCAGTACATGTCTATTTCCTTGTTAGTGATTTACAATCGACGTATTAAGTTAGGATAGACTACAGGATGTGCTTTCGCAAACTCCTTCCGATTTTTTTTTTTTCGTTCCACCATCAAAGGTTTCTGTAAGGTTTCTTTACAGATGTTTGCCAGCAGTCGAACTCACAGAATAAATATTAAATTTCAAATATGGTTGAACTGAATAGGCAAAACATTATTAGGGCTGATTATATACTACTCTACCATTGATTGTCACAATTGCTGATGCCATCGTTTTAGATTGTTTACCAACACTGGTATTGCAATACGCGTGTACTTGACCTATGCCGCCGTGCAAAAAGTAGGGTAGCACAGTAGCAGTTTTCAAATTTGTGGACAGATTTTGTCTGAAAGTAATATTTTTACATACAAAAGTACTTTTTGCTCAAAGAAAAGCTATCAAAACACAAGTTGTGCTGCTAAAGTTTTGGCAGCTTTTGGAAGTCTGCTACTGGCAGGTTTGGAACTTTTTACACACCTGGAAGTATGATAGTTGCTCACCTGGGAAATTCCAAATTCGGTTTATTAATTGTCTTGATAGTCTTGGTAGTGCTCACTGATGTTTTTCCACTTGCTATTGCTAAATTCTTTACCGCAAGTTCTCTTTCAGCAAGAATCTGTTTCTCTCTTTGTTTCTGCATTCTAATTTCCTTCTCGATAAAAGTTTCTGTTGGGTTATCTGTATTTTTAGCTATTTCGATTAAGCTTTCTGATTCTTCATAATTCATTTTCTCTTCACTTTCATCATGACACATATAATTCTTCTTCGGTTCTTCTTCCGGTAGCAGATCGCCGACACTTATGAAAGAATCATCAGGAACATCAACGAGTGGAACAGATCCAGAGGATGTTTGTGATATTGGTGTGTCTGCTCTGGGGTCATCAAAGCCTGGAGGTGGGGAGAGCGCATCTTTTTCAAGGCTGTTTGCTATCATTTTATTTTCCCAAAATGTTTTTGTGTCATTCTTCTGCTGAAGAATCGAGTCAGCGATAACCTCTCCTGAAAGAAAAGACTTATTTATATAATTGATCATACTTCGCGTAATTTATCTCATTGATCAAAAGGCAGATATCGTTAATAAAATTCAATTATAGCATTGTCTTAGAAAGAGTGCCGATTTAATCCTAAAAAATATTATTGGTAATAATAGTAACAAGGATGGCAATTCTTGGTCATGGAAATTGTTACTATCCTAGCGCGTCACGAAACCGAATCAAGGACAGATGCTGTTTCGATCTCCGCAGGTCAGGCTCTCTAAGATGAACATTTCTACTCTTTCTATCACGAACCTTTCTGAAAATTTTCTTTTACTGTCAATTGAGCTTCCTTTATGGTGATGAATTATATGTTTTTCTCTTTCTTTCATGGCTCTTTTTGTATTTTTCTTTTGCAATGAGTCTATAAAGTCTAAGTAACTGCGCATATTCGATCCGGTACTGTTTTACCAGACCATGGAGTAGAGGGACGGGGAATGACGGAACAAGTTTGTTTTTTTAAACTTGGTTAGTAATTTACATAGATGAATTTATCGAAAAGTAAGTCAATTATTTCTATTTGAAATATTTCTATTAGGTTATTAGGTTATTTCTGTTAGAGGTGTCTTCGACAAAGAGTAATTCCTTCAACTATATATAGTACCTTTACTATATACAGCTTTAAAGTACCAAGGACATAAAAAATCCATATTGTAGCTACTATAGTAGGCTACTATATAGTAGCTTTATAGTACCAAGGACATAAAAAATCCATATTGTAGCTACTATAGTAGGCTACTTTATAGTAGCTTTATAGTACCAAGGACATAAAAAATCCATATTGTAGCTACTATAGTAGGCTACTATATAGTAGCTTTATAGTACAAAGGGGATAAAAAAGATATATTGTAGCTACTATATAGTAGCTTTATAGTACCAAGGACATAAAAAATCCATATTGTAGCTACTATAGTAGGCTACTATATAGTAGCTTTATAGTACCAAGGACATAAAAGATCCATATTGTAGCTACTATAGTAGGCTACTATATAGTAGCTTTATAGTACCAAGGACATAAAAAATCCATATTGTAGCTACTATAGTAGGCTACTATATAGTAGCTTTATCAAACAGTTCGTGGTAACGAACTGTAGTAAGGAGCGACCCGGCTCAATAGTAAACGAAACTCTTAAAAACGGAATTTCGATGCTATAAGATATATCAAAAGAATTGGATTTTTATGCTGATTTTAAATATATAAGTTTCATCAAATTTAGTCTTTGTCATCAAAAGTTACGAGCCTGAGAACATTTGCCTTATTTTGGAAAATAGGGGGTAACACCCCCTAGAAGTCATAGGACCTTAACGAAAATCGCACCATCGCATTCAGCGTATCAGAGAACCCTATAGTAAAAATTTCAAGGTACAATCTACAAAAATGTGGAATTTCGTATTTTTTGCCAGAAGACAAATCACGGGTGCGTGTTTATTTGTTTTTTTTTTTGTTTTTTTTCCCAGGGGTCATCGTATCGACCAAGTGGTCCTAGAGTGTTGCAAGAGGGCTCATTCTAACGGAAATAAAAAGTTCTAGTGCCCTTTTTAAGTGACCAAAAAAATTGGAGGGCACCTAGGCCTCCTCCCGCGCTCATTTTTTCCCAAAGTCAACGGATCAAAATTTTGAGATAGCCATTTTGTTTCGCATAGTCGAAAACCATAATAAATATGTCTTTGGGGATTACTTACCCCCCACAGTCCCTGGGGGAGGGGCTACAAGTTACAAACTTTGACCAATGTTTACATACAGTAATAGTTACTGGGAAGTGTACCGACGTTATCAGGGGGATTTTTTTGGTTTGGGTGTGGGGTTCAAGGGAGGGGGCTATATGGGAGGATCTTTCCTTGGAGGAATATTTTATGGGGGAAGAGAAATTCAATGAAAAGGGTGCAGGACTTTCTAGCATTACTATAAAAAAAAAAAAAACAATGAAAATATAAACATGAAAAAGTTTTTTCAATTGAAAGTAAGGAGAAGCATCAAAACTTAAAACGAACAGAGATTATTACGCATATGAGGGGTTCTAAAAATACTTTAGCATAAAGAGCGAGGTATTTAGGAGGAGATAAATACTTCACTCTCTATGCTAAAATTTTTTAAAGTAATTTCAACTATTTATTCTACGGCCTTTCTGATTCAGGGGTCATTCTTAAAGAATTGGGACAAAACAAGATTTAGTGTGAAGAGCAAGGTATTAACGAGGGGACCAACCCTCTCATATATATAATCAAAAATATAAGAATATAAAAGTTTGTTACGTAAGTTAATTCTTAAGTTACGTTTTTTTTTACTAATAAAAACATTCGTTAAAAATTAAAAGATCTAGTTGCCTTTTTAAGTAACGGAAAAATTGGAGGGCAACTAGGCCTCCTTCCCATCCCTTATTTCTCAAAATCGTCTGATCAAAACTAAGAGAAAGCCATTTAGCCAAAAAAAGAATTAATATGCAAATTTCATTTTAATAATTTATGTACGGAGAGCCAAAATCAGACATGCATTAATTCAAATACTTTCAAAAATTAAATAAAAAAACAAGTTTTTTGAAATGAAAGTAAGGAGCGACATTAAAACTTAAAACGAACAGAAATTACTCCGTATATGAAAGGGGCTTTTCCTCCTCGACACCCCGCTCCTTGCGCTAAAGTTTGATTCTTTCTCGCAACTCTACTTTTTAAAACAATAAAAAAATTTAGCGTAAGGAGCGGGGTGTCGAGGAGGAAAAGCCCCTGTCATATACGGAGTAATTTCTGTTCGTTTTAAGTTTTAATGTCGCTCCTTACTTTCATTTCAAAAAACTTGTTTTTTTTTATTTAGTACCAAGGACATAAAAAATCCATATTGTAGCTACTATAGTAGGCTACTATATAGTAGCTTTATAGTACCAAGGACATAAAAAAGCTATATAATAGCTACATAGTCGCTTTACAGGATACAAAAAACATGTATAGTACCATGCACACAAAAAATCTCTTTCTGTCCCCCTGGAGCTATCTTAGGTCTTTAATACCCGAAAACTGCGATTTTCTAATCTTTCGGCAGTTTCAAAATAATGAAGTTTTTAGGGCGATATCATACTCTTGTCAGTGTTTCCATATTCAACCGTAAAAATAAGTATGCCAGACTAATTCTTTCTTTATAAATTTATGTATAAAGAAAGCACGTATTTACATATAAAGAAAGCACAAAATAAAGTAACTCGTATGTTTCAACTCCTACCTCGAAAAAATCTCTTAACTTCCTCCCCCTTAAGTTTTGAACGTGTATCAAACTATGTTTACGAAACTTTTCTAGTAATTATTTTCCAAGTGTAAAAATACCATAAATTACATGAAAAAATAAATGAAACCCAAAATGAAATTACAATAAATAACCAATTCAAGCTCAAAACAAGCAAAAATAAACATGAGTAGGCCTGACAATCAACCATTTCTTTCTCAAGGTCAGAACATAATTTGGATTTTGTTGAAAAAAAAAAAAAAATGACCAAATGATGCGTTTGGGGAGGGTTATAACCAGCGACACAAAGTCCCGTTGTCGCTGGTTATTTGGTTTTGGTACGAAGGTTAATAGTGTGACTCTGTAAGCTCAGCCAGAGTCGACCCAGCTTTAAATGGGTACCTGGAGAAAAACCGAGGGGAAAACACAGGATGCATCGGATGACCTACCCCCAACCACGCATTGCACTTCCAGCCAAAGGCATTGAACCAGGAGATCGGTACCTGCGCAACGCAGACCATGGTCAGCATGCACAATTTTTTTTTTTTTGGGGGGGGGGGAGAGGATAACTAGTCGAAACGCTGTAATTATTATGATTTTTTCACCATTTAAATACAATATACATTATTAAATGCATGATTTATATACTGTAATATAATTACAGTAGCGCATTGCACTTCCGCCAACCACGCACTGCACTTCTGATCGAAGGCATTGAATCAGGAGATCGGTACCTGCGCAACGCAGACCATGGTCGGCATGCGGAAAAGTTATTTTTTGGGGGAGGGGAGGAGGAGAGGGTAACTAGTCGAAACGCTGTAATTGCCACGATTTTTTCACCATTTATATTCGCCCGAAAATACAAACATAATTACAGTAGCATATATGTTTTTAGCAAGGGCACTTCTAATAGGTTGTCTATAATCGTCGATCGAACTTTGCAGTAGACAAGCAGAAAGTTATCAATAATTTCGGAAGCATGTTCTATTGATAATTAAAGTAAATTGTGGTGACCTAGTAATAACTCAAAACTGGAAAACTAAGTGAAAATAGGTCTTTTATCAGTTGTTTAAATGGATGTTCACTCAACGTTTTAAATCCATTGTTTGTGATTTGATATTATATTAATTACGAACCCCGTTATAGTTACAACAATGGTAAAAGAAACGGAGTACTAATTAACCATAAACTAAGGTTGTTTCTTCATGGAAAACTAAAATTAAATTTTAAATGAAACTCTGTCTATGGCATCTAATCACAGACAATGTGCAAGCATACCAGTGATTTAAAGCAACAAATTAATGATCATTATAAGTAACACCAAAGACAAAATTACGAACAAGAATAGAGCAGTGAACCATTGTCGAAAATTTGTAAAACTTCAACAAGTCAACGTCAAAGTACGTTAGTGGAACATTAATTAATTAATCAATGGATCCACTTATGCAGAACTTAATGATTATTTACAGTAAATTAGTATGGTAATACCCCAAAACAGAAAAATTAGCCAGCCAATTAACCTCCCAATTACTGAATTGCTACTCAGTTAACACACAAATAAACATTCAAATGGGGATATGTCCATTTATTAGACACTCAAAACAGATACAGAAGTCTGGATATTTCGACCACACACACAGCAATCGTTTTCTGTATAAATATGTTAGTTTTAATTTTAATGCTTTAGTATTTCTGCTGATGAAGATCGCTGTATATGTGGTCGAAATATCCAGACTTTTTTGTCTGTTTTCACTTTCCATTAATAAATAACTTTCCAATAATCCCCCTTTCAAGGGGGAAAAGGGGGACTTTTCGTCCTTGAAAGCTTGTTTGTTCGTCATAGAAAGGCAGTGTGGTCTTGGAAAAAAATATCTAATTTAAGGTATTGCGTTAACAAAGACAAATGACTGACTTATGAGGTAGAACAGAGTTATCGACACTTCATCCCATCTTCACAGCTCAAGGATCAACAGTCATAAAGTAGCAAAAACAAGCAATCAATCAATTAGTATATTAATTTACTAATTTTTGATCTAGTCAATAAATAAGAATAAGGGAGCGCTGCATTACCTACACTTTTCCAAATTTGCACAACCCCAATGGCGCTGCACATAGGCAGCTACGTTAGGGCGGCAGCAAATGATTAATCAACGCAAGATCTTTGACCGAAGTCAAATGCCATACTTACGAACTAGAATAGCAGAGTAAAGCATTGTCCACAATTTATCCGATTTTCAGAACTTAATGTGCAACATGGAGGAAGAACCACATAAAAGCAAAATTGAGTAATCAATGAATTAGTCCATTAGCTAATTAATTTTTAATCTAACTAACAAACTAGAATATCATAATGTAGGATTGTCAAAATCTACCAAATTTACAACTCAAATTCAAAACACAATAGTGAGGAGCAACCACATCTTAGCGACACAACGTACGTCAAATTCCGCATCACTGAAGTGCTTCAAGCAGCAATTAAGTCAGCAGGTGAATGAACGACTTGATGACTTTGTAACAGTTATGGGAATTTTTTGGGCCAGGTCGTGTGAAGGACTTAAGTTTTAGGGCAGAGATTTTTTTTTTTAGTTCTTCAAAATATGAATGGAATATCAAAGTTGAAAGGGCATGGCACCAAATTTAAGAACGTTACACAATACACGTGAACGAATTATGATAAAAGCAATAAAGAAGCGGCAGTAGGAAGACTTCTGTAGCATTTAGAAATAATCATAAATGTACACAGGTCAAATCGATAAAAGGGAGAGATACTTACTGTTATAGCGACCATACTGTTGTTCTTGATCTGAGTAGAAACCGTTTTCTCGGTTTTCTCGGTGCATTCGGTGCATTCGGTGCACCGTTTTCTCTCTGCATGCGGAGATACTTAGCTTAGTCTTAGTGAGATAAACTACTTTGCAGGTATATTTTAATTAAATATTGAATCTAAAGAGTAGTTTCGGCACTTAATATAATGCGTTCTGGGTGGCCTGCTTTCTACAATTCTCTGTTGTATTTTCCATGATTTTGTAACTAAAGTATTATATTTTCACCATACTATGGTATATTTCATTAGGATTAACCTAACTTCATTTCTTGGGCGTGGTCGCTGTAACACGTAAGTACCAAGGGAAAGTAAGAGCGGATGTAGAAATTTTTTTCAGGGTTCCAAATAAATAAAATAAATAAAACGGAGCATTATTACAAATACAGAGAATTAAAGAAAATAATGAAAATCATGACTTTATGAGGGACTCTGAACCATAGGCCTAGCTCTGTATACGAGTCTCGGGGAAGAGGGCTATACGAGAAACCCAATGGGAGAGGGTCTAAGTCCCCCTCTTCAAAATATAAACCCCCAAAAATATCAATTCTCAGATTTGTGGTCAACCTTTGCATACTCCCAAATCGAAGAAGCAAATACGATAATTCTGCTCTCAGATGAAGGAGTGCTGCTTTGTAGTTCCAAAAAAAGAAAAAAAGTTAAGCAGCCCATGTTAATCAAGAAAACCAGCAAGGAATGATCTAGAAAACTCCCTCAAAATTGCTCTTTCTCCTTACTATGGAACTAATCATCTTTAGGTTATGATGTATAATTTATACGGTAATTAGCAAAATATTTTAGCATTTTGTTTTAAAATTATGATCCATTTTATGCAATCAAAAGAGCAATTTTGGCCCAAAAAAGTCCAAAAATATGAAATTGAGCAAAAATCCTTTGATAGCCGAATACTCTATCATTTAAATTTTCTGAATCGTCAAAAAGTAACAAAAATGCGCATAACAACTTATTTTATGCATTTTTTAAAAATCATGAACACGACCTTGTATAGGCCTATATGCAAAATATCTTCTTACTCTGTGATTGTCTGTAAATTAGAAGTGGACGAGACATATCATTAAAAGTATGATTAGTTTTTCATCAAGCCTACTGAGTACAGCCTATAATCCTTTTAAGCATGAGACACAAGCGAAGAGTAACTAATACTAACGAAAGGGAAGCACAAAAAGCTATAAAGCGACACCGGAAACAGGTGAGAAAGCATTCAGTTACGCTCTGGCACACGAACTACCTATTTCCTGTACATATGCACGGGCTTTAATGGGCCCTACCCTTGCATCGTTTACTAATCATAATGACTTGATAACATTTGTGATGCTAAACATGGCGTGAATACAATAATGTTAAGATTGTTGCTAAAGAAAAGGATATTGCAAAAAGAAATCTTTGACAGTGAACTTTAAGTCAGGTTCCGGAGTCGGTAACCCTGATCGCAATTGCGGAGTTATTAGTCTTTCGAAACTGGTGACGCTATTTGAATGGAGGGCCGTTCCTGGGTTTAAATAATTTATCGGTATTTGATAATCTTCGGTATTCAACCAGCTCTTTGATTTCTGAGAGATGATGGAAAATATATTTCATAAAATTTAACTTTCACAATAAATGAAAACATTTCGGGGCAAAGCGCACGTCTGGCCTCATTAAGATGTTTGCAAATTATATTCTTTAAGGAACACTAATCTCCCAATTTTTTTTAAGAATTCCACCAAAAATCCCCAAAACTCTTTCGTTAACAATTATGTTTTGTGCAACTTTACTGAAATGCTCCATCAACAAAGATGGCTTGAAAAAAAGAAAATGCGGAAAAATGAAGTTATCATACCGTGTAGACTCTTTCAATTCAAGGGACTGTTCAACTAATCGAAGTTTTTTTTTTAAGTTTTGTTTAAATCTTGAATATAAACCATGTTCGATTTGTTCCGTTCAGCCACAGGCACAGTTTAGATATCAATATACAGTTATGAAAACTCCTATCTTGCCATGAGAAGCTTTTGGTACAGAGCTCTGAACTTGGCACCTCCTCCAAGCCCGCGCTCCGACGCATAGATCGTACTACACCACCATAGGTGGGAACGCAATTTTGTTTTGTTACATACACAGCTTAGATACCAATATTGGTATCTAAGCTGTGCTATCAGCTGACAGTTTCCTGTCTCCAGCCGCTAGCATAGCTACCGCGCACTGTGTCCCAAAAATAAATCGAGTTGACTGTATTGGTATCTAAGCTGTGGCCAGAGGCCGACATTTAGACTGTTTTTCACCAAGCTAAGGAATTCTTTCGTCGTTCTTCCATCATCCAATATCCTCCATCATGAAATCAATATTGATTCACGAAAATATGTCTTAACGAGAGGATACGGCAATTTGCTTCGTTACATAGAGCACAAGTCATGTCGGATTCTTTATGCTGGTATGTAATACCAATATTAACATACTACAAACCAAACTTACGATTCAGTTCTTTTTATTTGCTCTTTTGGCCAAGCGACAAGGCCAACTAGGAAACCGAACGTTAATTGTTGATAGTACGTCATTTTTCATCAACAAACATTAGTCTCACCTCAAATTGAAAACTTCACCAAAGTCTACAATAGAACACGGACATATCGTCAAACACGAAACACATGGCCATAATTGATATTTTCATAGTTCTACCTTAGACCGAATTCAGGTTTTCGTAGGAACAGTTTCTTCTTCGAGGATTAAGTAAGGAAGAAAATTGTAATAATTACAATGTTCAACAGGATAATATTGCATTAATTGTAGATTGCTTTAATTAATTAATTATTTAATTACTTTAATTAATCATTTGATTATGTATTTTAGTTATTTGATTATGTAAGCATACAATGAAGAAAATCGTCCGGTAGTCTTTTTGAGCTGAAGGGGGGAGGGGAAGAAGTAGCTGTGCTCCCTAGGTTTCCCTTTAGATTTTAAGGAAATATCTTTTGGGGGGGGGGGGGTATTTTCGATGAAAAATAACTTTATTTGGTACTTTCATTGAAAAAACTTAAAAGTAAGACAAACTTGACTCCATCTCTAGACATTGAAAAGTACATTTTCCCCCTCTAAATTTCTGTGAATTAAAGCCACTGGATAATTAAACCATTGTGTCTGACCAAATGTAACCCAATCCCACATGTCTTCTGCTAAGCAAATAAACCCCAATTAACGGACCATTTCACACCTACTGAATTTGGCCGTCGTTTTCAGTAAATGTTAAATTATTGCATAATTAAAAGTTTGAAATCCCAGCTAATGCTGGATTTTAGTTAAATTATATGTTATTGGAAGAAATTCAGTCGTTTTTTTTTTAAGGAACCGGAGTCACATTATTCAGTTACTAAATCCTGGTAACCCTAATAACAACTATTTTCAACTTTGGGGGCAAAACGAATTATGATTCTTGGTAAAAAAAAAAATAAAGCGAGGTAAAGAATACGGCAATGGACTCCACAGCTCATACCGGTGGTGCTAACCTCCGTTTCAAGGCGATTCAGTTAGGGGGTTTGAGCCCTCCCCCCAAGATTTTTGTCTGACTCTTAAAAGGTTATCAAAAATGAATATAGAGACGTTTTTGACGTCTTTTTAAAGCTTTTTACCCCCCCCCCCGCCCCCAAAAATTCACCCCTCCCCTTAAAAAAATCCTAGAAGCGGTCCTAAGTACAATGTTCTTGTGCTCCAGTACACCCTTCCAGTTTACCTTCCCCTGATTTCTCCAGGTGGCTGTTTAGAGATGGTTTAAATCAGGCGGAGCCAACAGAGTCATGCCACTTATCCCCTTTCAAAGCCAAATGGCCGGTGAACCAGGACTCGAGCCCCTATCCTCATGGACAAAGAATTTCATGTCTAGCGTGCTAACCACTCGGCTAAGAGTGGTAAAAACGCAGCATGCATAAATTTGAAAGATATTCGAAGATTTACAGAAAGGTCTATACAACCAGTGGGTACATACGCTTCGGAGGACCCTTTCTTCTGTCTAACTCACATTTAAAAATGTGCGGAAAAAAACTCTTTGCACTGTTGCCATAAGTAGTGACGCCATAGGCACTTTAAAGGGAGCCCTATCCCAGGATTTCACGGAAGCACTATCTTGTCATTTCATGACAGCCAGCAGGTATTAATTACGTCATGTGGAATGTCTTCTAAGATATACAGGTGTTAATTGCACAATTGGAGTTGATGGTTACGCAATCTTGCGTGACTTGATGGATTTATTGGGAGTGACGCAATCTCGCGTGATATGCTAGACTTCAGGGGCCCGTGTGGAACCTGCACTTGTAACTGAGCACGAAACACACGTGGGTGCTACGTAATGACGAGGGAGCACACGTGGGTGTTACGTAATGGCGGTGCAGACGTGAGATGGCACGTAACGGCAGTACACACATGGGATGTGACAGCGTCTTAGACTTGAGTGTTACGTAATGACGATGGGGCACAGATGGGTCTTAGGTAATGACGGCGCACACGTGACTATAACGTAATGAAGGAAAGACACGTGGAATATTACGTAATGACTGAGGGACACGTGGGTGTTGGCATGTAATGACGGTACACACATCGGTGTGAACCCAAATGGCACGCCATCTAACCTAAATTAACTAACCTACCTTGTATAGTCCCCCTTAAACCTAACCTAACCTAGTGTAAGTTCCATGAATACAATAAGTTTCACGAGGAAAAAATTAATGTACAATTTTCACGAAGAGAAAAATCAATATGCAGCAAGTTCCACGAAAAAAATCAGCACGCAACAAGTTCCACGAACAAAAACCAGCATGGAACAAGTTCTACGAATTAAAATCAGCTTCACGGGGAGAAAAATAAAGGTAAAAGTTTCACGAAGAGAAAAATCAACATGCAACAAGTTTCACGAGCAAAAATCAGCACGCAGCAAGTTCCACAAACAAAAATCAGCATGTAACAATTTCCACGAACAAAATCAGTTTCACGAGGTAAAAAATCAATGCAAAACTTTCACAAAAAGAAAAATCGATATGCAACAAGTTTCACTAAGAAAAAATCAGTATGCAAAAAGTTCCATGAACAAAATGGGTTGCAAGAGGAGAAAAATCAATGTGCGAGTTTCAAGAAGAGAAAAATCAACATTCAACCAGTTTCACTAGGAAAAATCATCAAACAGTTCCTGGTAACGAACTGTAGTAAGGAGCGACCCGGCTCAATAGTAACCAAAACTCTAAAAAAACGGATTTTTCATAACAATAGTTACATCAAAAGAATCGCATTTTGATGCTGATTGTAAATATCTAAGTTTCATTTTTAATCGAAATATCTTAATCGTTTAAATATCTAAGGGTTTAGACTTACCCATCAAAAGTTACAAGCCAGAGAAAATTTGCCTTATATAGAAAATAGGGGAAAGGCCTCTTAAAAGGCCTTTTACTCATTGCATCTCATTTTGCATTTTATCTCATTGCATCTTAACGAAAATCACACCACCAGATTCAGCGTATCAGAGAACCCTGCAGTGGAAGTTTCAAGCATCTATCTTCAAAAATGTGGAATTTTGCATTTTTTTGCCACAAGACAGATCGTTGTTTGTTTTTTTGTTTATTTTTTCCCCAGGGGTGATCGTATCGACCCATTGGTCCTACAATGTCGTGTGAGGGCTCATTCTAACGGAAATGAAAAGTTCTAGTGCCCTTTTTAAGTTACCAAAAAAATTGGAGGGCACCTAGGCCCCCTCCCACGCTCTTTTTTTCCCAAATCAAAATTCTGAGATAGCCATTTTATTCAGCATAGTCGAAAAATGTAATAACTATTGCTTTGGGGATGACTTACTCCTCCACAGTCCCCGTGGGAGGGGCCGCAAGTTGCAAACTTTGACCAGTGTTTGCACATAGTAATGGATATTAGGAAGTGTACAGACGCTTTCAGGGGGATTTTTTGGTTGGGGAGGGGTTGAAGGGAGGGGGTTATGCGGGGGATCTTTCATGGAGGAATTTGTCATGCGCGAAGAAAATTTTCATGAAGGGGGCGCAGGATTTTTTAGGATTTTTTAGCTTTTTTTAAAGAACAATAAAAAAATAAATATGAAAATGTTTTTTCAACTGAAACTAAGTACTAGCATTAAAACTTAAATCGAAGAGAAATTATTACGCATATGAGGGGTTCACCTCCTCCTAATACCTCGCTCTTTACACTAAAGTAACTTCATGAATTTCAACTATTTATTCTACGGCCTTTGTGATTCAGGGGTCATTCTTAAGTAATTGGGACAAAATTAAAGCTTATTAGCTTTAAAGGTATTGACGAGGTGGTGAATCCCCTCATATACGTAATAAAACATACGAATATAGAAGTTCGTTACGTAAGCTAATTCGTAAGTTACGTACTTTTACTAATAAAAACTTTCGTAAAAAATTAAAAGTTCTAGTTGCTTTTTTAAATAAAAAAAAATCGGAGGGTAACTATGTCTACTCCCCCGCTATTTTTTCTCAAAATCGTCCGATCAAAACTATGAGAATGCCATTTAGCCATAAAAATAAATTAATATGCAAATTTTGTTTTAATTATTCATGTGTGGAGAGCCAAAATTAAAATATGGCTTAATTTAAAAACGTTCCGAAATTAAATTAAAAAAACAAGTTTTTTTAACTGAAAGTAAGGAGCGATATTAAAACGAACAGAAATTACTCCGTATATAAAAGGGGCTGTTCCCTCCTCAACGCCCCGCTCTTTACGCTAAAGTTTTTTACTGTTTTAGAAAGTAGAGTTTAGAGAAAGAGTCAAACTTTAGAGTAAAGAGCTGGGCGTTGAGGAGGGAACAGCCCCTTTTATATACGGAGTAATTTCATTCTGTTTTATGTTTTAATATCGGTCCTATTCAGTTAAAAAAAACTTGTTTTTTTATTTAATCACGCAAAAAGTTCTATGAACAAAATCAACACGCAGCAAGTTCCGTGAACAAAATCAATTTCACGAGGAGAAAAATTATTGTAAAATTTCCACGAAGATAAAAATCAACATGCAACAAGTTTCATGAACAAAAACCACCGCAAAACACGTTCCACGAACAAAAAATCAGCACACGACAAGTTTTTCGAACAGAATCAGTTTCACCATGAGAAAAATCAGTGTACAAGTTTAACGAAGAGAAAAATCAATATACAACAAGTTTCACAAACAAAATCAGCATGCAGAAAATTCCACAAATAAAAAAACAGCAAACAATTGGTTCGATGAACAAAATCAGTTTGACGAGGAGAAAAATCAATGTACAAGTTTCACGAAGAAAAAAAAATCAACGTGCAACAAGTTTCAGGAACAAAAATTAGGACGCAGCAAGTTTCACAGACAATAAAAAATCAGCAAGAAAAGAGTTCCATGAACAAAATCAGTTTCACGAGGAAAAAGATCAACGTACAAATTTCACGAAGAAAAATCAACATACAACAGGTTTCATGAACAAAAAAGAATCAGGACGCAACAAATTCATATAAAAACAATGGTCATTTTTAGCTTATAAATTTATTTTTGAGGGGAAAAAATTTAAAAAACCTTAGGTGTCATAATGTGCGCCAGAAGTGTGTCATCGGGAGTGGTTCATTGTGCCACGCTGACCTCAAATGCTAGGAGTCATCAGAAGAAACACTAATAGGGATCTTTTCATTAGCTTTTAATGATCGATTCTTGTGTAAACAAATATTTTTGCACGAAAATACCCAAAACAATGTCATGTGTGTGATAATGCTTGCTAGAGGGGGTAGTTTGTCAGCCATTGATTTTCATGGGCTGATAATTTTCATGGAACATCGCAATCTAGCAATGAAATGGCAAGTTCCTGGTGTTCAAATAACAATAAAAACGATATATATATATATATATATATATATATATATATATATATATATATATATATATATATATATATATATATATATATATATATATATATATATATATATATATATATATATATATATATATATATATATATATCCTTTTATATACCCTTGTGTTTTACCCCTGACGAATTGTCTCTGTTCTATTTGGACTTCGGTGAACTTGCGAAGTGAGGAAGGAAGGCACTGGTTAGACTGATTAAAAAGAATTAAGTAAAGAACACAAAAGTGGTGGTTAATTTTGATTAGGTCTGTTCAATTTGAATGGTCAGATTAATGTTAATTAATCTGAGTAATTAATCTAGTAATCATTGTCAAAAAATGACGTACTATCAATAATTATTGTGTATATCATAAATATTATATATTATATATTATATCATAAACATCTCATAAATATTATGTATCTAAGTTAAAACAAATAAAATCAAAAGCGTTAAATTGTTCTGAATATGGCCCGAGCTCGGTCACTATTCAAATAATAGTAATTTAGTAAATGTTTTTGCTTAGGTTTTACTCTATATTTTAAAATTATCACAAAAAAAAACGCTTCGCCTATATAGACTGCCATTGAAAATCCGACTTTTGTCAGCTAGATTTGTTTTCTTTGAGTGATTAAATCTAAAATTTTCTTCTAAATACTTTAAGATACGAAAATGATTTTATATTCAAGTCAGATTGAATAAAAAGAATATACATACTATTTTAGAATATACAGTATTTTATTATAAATCACCTTAGCAGTATTACATATAAAAATAAAATACAGTCGAAAAAACACGAAATTGGTAAAAAAAAAAAAATGAATTAGAGAAATACCTTCAAATAAAATCCTTTTCATCAAGCAAAATTTAACTATAAGTAAATTCAAAACTGCAATAGCTATGTAAAGACTATAATATAAAGAGCATGAGCTAAATGTTCCGTTACATAAAAGAATTCCCCAAAATGGCTTGAATTTGAAGAGACATGCTTACGCCAAGAAGCTATGAAACAACAGTTTTCACTAATATCTAGCATCTGTTCATAATTTCCGCCTTTTTAAGAGTTAGTAGGCTTCGTTTAATAAGTTAGTGGAACTCACGAGGCTAGTGGACGGCCTTGAAGGAAATTAAATAAAAAAAACAAGTTTTTTTTAACTGAAAGTAAGGAGCGATATTAAAACTTGAAAGGAACAGAAATTACTCCGTATATGACAGGGACTGTTCCCTCTTCAACACCCCGCTCTTTACGCTAAAGTTATTTACTAAACAAAAGTAAAACAGTTCAAAATAGGGATGATACCTTTTTATTGACAGTGAAATATAAAATTATTTAACTGGATATTTCGAAAACATATACAGTGTTCATCATCAGCAGTAAAAAGTTGGTTTTACTGCTGATGATGAACACTGTATATGAGTTCGAAATATCCAGTTAAATAATTTTATATTTCACTGTCAATAAAAAGGTATCATCCCTATTTTGAACTGTTTTACTTTCGTCATGGAAAGGCAGTGTGGTCTTCGAAGTTATCTATATTTACTAAACAGTAAATAACTTTAGCATAAAGAGCCGGGCGTTGAGGAGGAACAGTCCCTTTCACATACGGAGTAATTTCCGTTCGTTTTAAGTTTTAATATTGCCCCTTACTTTAAGTTAAAAAACTTGTTTTTTTTTATTTAATTTCTGAACGTTTTTGAATTAATGCATGTCTTGAGTTTGGCTCTCCGCACATGAATAATTAGAACTTAATTTGCATATGAATTTATTTTTTTGGCTAAATGGCTTCCTCATAGTTTTGATCGGACGATTTTGGGAAAAAAGGAGCGGGGAGTAAGCCTAGTTACCCTCCAATTTTTTGCTTATATAAAAAGGCAACTAGAACTTTTAATTTTTTACGAACGTTTTTATTGGTAAAAATATACGTAACTTACGAATTAACTTACGTAACGAACTTCTATATTCGTATATTTTTATTACGTATATAAGGGGGTTCATCCCCTCGTTAATATCTCGCTCTTTACACTAAAGCTTAAATTGTGTCCCAATTCCTTAAGAATGACCGCTAAATCACAAAGGTCGTAGAATAAATAGCTGAAATTAATAAAATTACTTTAGCGTAAAGACGTACTTTCAGATGGAAAAACTTTTTCATATTCTATTTTTCGTTGTTCTTTTAAAAAAAATGCTAAAAAATCCTGCGCCCCCTTCATGAGATTTTTTCCCCCTTGAGAAATTCCTCCATGGAAAGTTCCCCTCGCGTAACCCCGTCCCCTCAACCCCTCCCCTAACCAAAAAAATCCCCCTTAAACCGTATGTACACTTCCCAATAACCATTACTACATGGAAACACTGGTCAAAGTTTGTAACTTGCAGCCCCTCCCACGGGGACTGTGGGTGAGTAAGTCGTCCCCAAAGAAATAGTTATTAGGTTTTTCGACTATGTTGAATAAAATGGCTATCTCGGAATTTTGATCCGGTGACTTTGGGAAAAAGATGTGTGTGTGAGGGGGCCTAGGTGCCCTCCAGTTTTTTTGGTCACTTAAAAAGGGCACTAGAACTTTTAATTTCCGTTAGAATCTCACAACATTCTAGGACAACTGGGTGGATACGATTACCCCTGGGAAAAAAAACAAAAAAACAAAGAAATTAACACGGACCCGTGATCTGTCTTGTGGCAAAAAATGCAAAATTCCACATTTTTGTAGATAGGAGTTTGAAATTTCTACAGTAGGGTTCTCTGATACGCTAAATCTGATGGTGTGATTTTTGTTAAGATTCTATGACTTTTAAGGGGTGTTTTCCCCTATTTTCTAAAATAAGGCAAATTTTCTCAGGCTCGTAACTTTTGATGGGTAAGTCTAAACTTAATGGAACTTATATATTTAAAATCAGCATTAAAATGCAATTCTTTTGATGTTGCTATTGTTATAAAAATTCTGTTTTTAGAGTTTCGGTTACTATTGAGCCGGGTCGCTCCTTACAACACTTCGTTACCACGAACTGTTTGATAGATTGGGAGAAGCATTTCAGCCTTGTTTATATAAGACATACTTCCCCAAAAAAAAATTTTGGAGCAAATAAATGTGAAAAACAGTGTTACAACCTCCAGTATACTTGTAAATAGCAACGAATACCACACTGTCTTTCCATCACAAACACCAAAAACAATTTCTCCGGACAGTGGGATTATATACAAAAATATATAAGGAGAAAAAACTTACAATAGGATAAAATCAATAAAACTAAAATGAAAAATGGTTTTATTGCTGAGGATGGCCCTTGGACATAGGGCCGAAATATTCATTCTAATTTGTTTCCCACTGTCTTGAGAAATTCCCTATTGTTCTTCTTGTTTTTAGTATACTTGTACCACATTAGCCCAAACAGTAAATCTGTAAAATAAAGTACTTTGCTTTACTTTTTCTAGGACTAATACGGACTTTTAAAATTGCGTTATTTTTTCTGCAAAATTGTTTTTAACTAGCTTCCGGGTTTAATACGAATTTTCTAATCCGGATTATCGAAACACTTTTAAGATATCAGAGCACTAAATGGATTTTGTTTTAAATGAACAATAGCATCACTTGGAGGCCAAGATATCGTACACTTTATTCATTACAGTTGTCTCTTTCTTTTTCGAGGATATACGCATATTTGAACAGCAGAAGTGTCTTTGCTTTTACACTTAAACTGTATTTTGTGAACGACAGTTCGCATCACAAAAATGGCACACACCTTACCACTTTAGATCACTGTCGATGCCTCTAGTCAAGTACGTGCAAAACATCCCTTAAACTGTATTTTGTGAACGACAGTTCGCATCATAAAAATGGCACACACCTTACCACTTTAGATCACTGTCGATGCCTCTAGTCAAGTACGTGCAAAACATCCCTTAAACTGTATTTTGTGAACGGCAGTTCGCATCACAAAAATGGCACACACCTTACCACTTTAGATCACTGTCGATGCCTCTAGTCAAGTACGTGCAAAACATCCCTTAAACTGTATTTTGTGAACGGCAGTTCGCATCACAAAAATGGCACACACCTTACCACTTTAGATCACTGTCGATGCCTCTAGTCAAGTACGTGCAAAACATCCCCAGCCCCTTAAAATGGGAATCATTTTGGATCGATCTCCATGCTTTTGAAATCATCTTCGAGAATTTGAGGATTCGACTCACCAAAGCCTTAGTAGAAATTAAATAAAAAACAAGTTTTTCCAATGGAAAGTAAAGAGCAACATTAAAACTTAAAAGGAACAGAAATTATTACGTATATGAGAGAGGTTGGTCCTCCTCAACACCTCGTTCTTTACTCTAAAGATTTTTCAGTACTATTAGAAAAAGCTTCTTATTGTTCTAATTAAACGAACCCTGTGTTTCAGGAGTCGTTCTTAAGGAATTGGGACAAAATTCAAACTTTAGCGTAAAGAGCAAGGTTTTAAGGAGGAGCAGCCCTGCTCACATACAAAATAATTTATATTCGTCTTAAGTTTTAATGTTACTCTTTACTTTCGGTTGATAAAACTAGTTTTTTTATTTAATTTCTTACCGTTTTTCTGAATAGCGCCTGGAAATCTGGCTCATCTCCACAGATAAATCCCTTCTCCCCATGGATATATTCTGAAGACAATTCAATCCTGGTGGAAATTTACCCCGGACAATTGCCCTTAACATTTCCACGCATAAAATTGAGTCGGCAAAGAGAAAGCAAGACATACGGGTACTTATGTCTTAAAGCCACCCCACCCAAAAAGTGAAGTTAGATTATCCTAATTAAACAATTCTTACTTCATAATATGCAGAACAATTGTAGCTAAAACATTTTGCATGCAGACTCGCTACACTTTGCCACCCCCCAATGTGAAAATATATAGCCCAAATATATTTTCAATGCATTTTCCCACCCGTAACTTGTTTTTCCGGTTTTTGTTTCGTCACGGATGATTCAATTTCCGATACAGGGGCTGAAACTAGAGAGACGCATTGCAAGACTAGTTGAAAAATATATGATTTGGTCTGTTTATCTGTACATTGGGGGGGGGGTGTAAAGTACAGATTGGTACATTGGGGGGTGTACCGTATAGGAATTCTGCAAATTCCCACAGTGTAAAATTTTTCCAGGAAAATTCACCCCCGGGAAACTTCCCTCTCCATGGAAAATTCTCCCCATTAAATACCCCCAGCAGAAAATTTGTCCCCCCTTAATAAATGTATGCATACTTCCCAATAACAAATACACGTAAGCAATGGGTAAATGTTATAACTTAAAGACCATTCTTCAGGGGCTGTGGGTAGTCATGATATCTGCAAAAGTAAAGTTATTCGGCCTTTCAGCCATGCTAAACAAAACGGCTATTTAAAAGTTTCGATTGGACGATTTTGAAAAAAACGGGGCGTGGGAGGGGGACTAGTTTCCCTAATCATTTTGCTCACTTAAAAAGGACACTAGAACTTCTAATTTCCATTTGGTTGAACCCTCTCCCAGCATAATACGACCACTGGGTCAATACGACCACTGGGTCGATACGATCACCCCTGAGAAAAATAAATTAAAAAATAAATAAATAAACACGCATCCGTGATCTTCCTTCTAGCAAAAAAAATTGGACTTTTTTTTAAGTTAGAAGCTTGAAACCTTTAAAGAAGGTACTCTGATACACTGAATCTGATAATTTCATTTTCATTAATATTCTATGACTTTTAGGGGTAATCAATTCCGGTAAACAATTCCGTTTTAGCTGAATTTCTTTCTGAAAACCGAAATATTACTTGCGGGCGGTTCCAGGTAAAAATTTTTTTCTTAGCGCGCTTTCATTTAAAAAGACTATTTTAAAATCATGCCGGAAATCCCCTCCTTCGTGGAAAAGTTTCCGCACAAATATACTGCCCCCAGTAGAAAGTTGCTTCCGCAGAAAATCACTCGGGAGAATTTATCACGTGGAAAACTCCCCTATGTCAAATTTCACCCGTGAAAATCCTCCCTCCAACGGCAAGATACTGTAAACAGATCCAACATTCCCCCAAGCGATTCCCCTTAACATAACCACATGTAAAATTGAGACGTTAAAGAGAAAGAAAGACTAATAAAAAGAAATTCATATAGGAATCCTGGCAAATTCCCCCAGAGTAAAACTTGCTCTAGAAAGTTCACCCCCCTATAAAAAATTCTCCCTATGGAAAGTCCCCAAACAGAGATTTCATCCCCCCCCCCGAAAAATATATGCATACTTCCCAATAGCAAATACTATACGTAAAAACAGGGCAAAATCTATAACTTAAAGACCTTTCCTCAAGGGCTGTGGGAGGTCATGTTGTCACCGAAAAAACTTGTATTGAGCCTTTCAGATATGCTGAACAAAATGGCTATCTCAAAATTTTTGTCAGACGACGTTGAGGAAGAAGGGGTTGGGAGGGGGGCTAGTTACCCTCTAGTCTTTTTGGTCACTTTAAAAACGCACTAGAACTTGTTTCGTTCTAATAAGCCCTTTGCCGATAGTTTAGTACTATTGGTTCAATGCAATCATCCCTGGAATAAAAAATAAACACACATCCGTGACCTCTTGGCAAAAAAAATACAAAATTCCCCATTTTTGCAGATGAGAGCTTAAAACTTCTACAACAGGTTTCTCGGGTAGGCCTACATTGAATCTGATGATGCGATTTTCATTAAGATCCCTTAACTTTTCGAGGGTGCTCCCCCATTTTTCAAAAATCAGGCAAATTTTCTCAGGTGCGTAGCTTTTGATGGGTATCACCGAACTTAATTAATCTTATATATTTGGAGTTAGTACAACAAGCTGATCCTCTTGATACATATATTGACATCAAAATTGTGTTTCTTAAAGTTTCGGTTATTATTAAGCCGTGTCGCTCCTTACTTACAGTTCGTTACCACGAACTGTTTGATTCGATAGAAAATGCTCAGCACAGCGAACTGATTTATACATTCTTACAACTAAAATTTTCGGATTATTTATGAAAATTACTAGATCTAAACTAAAAAGAAAATCCCCTTACATTAAAAAAAATACCGTTAAATTAAAAAACAAATATGACGTCAGAAGATTAAATTTACTAGTCTAATTGTTTGGGTTCATTTGTCAGGTATTTTTCGGTATAAATACATGGACGTGGGGTTTCTCCTAATCTCCACTACCTTGAGTTGATCTTGGAGTATAACTTGGTCCAACAATCTGAGCCTCTTCGGGCCACAAAAAGCCCACTTTGTACCGCCTTTGACAAGGCCCTCGCCCAGATTTTTCAAGCACCTTTTTGATATTTTCATGAGGGAAAAGTTCTTTTGTTTTTTTTATAGGGAAAAATGAGAGAAAAACAAAATTGTGCCCTCCCCTATACTTTGCAAAATAAATTTCGCTCCCTCTAATTTTCGTGAATTGACGCCTCTGCCTCTTGCCTCTGTGGAAGGACAGGGAGATTATCCCTAAATTTTTGTCAAAACGACATCTACGAAACGGCTGTCAGATCTGAGCAAAAATTTGGTGGTAAGTAAAGCAATTGTCTTAGTTTTCAGTGATCTTCATTATCGGGTGTCTACAGGAGAGAAAAAAACTCAGGGGGCTAAATTCTCATAATCAGGGTATCTTTCAAGGGTGATTGTCACGTCTAAAATCAAAACGTAATTTTCAAAGGACAAAGATCTTTTTGCAGGCTTCATCGTGAGTATTTTTTTAAATTAAAAACGAGTAAAAATTAATTCTAAACAAAACAAAGTTTCTTTGATGAAAGTAAAGAGTAAAGTTAAAGCTTGAAATTTGAATAAAAATTACTACTTTGCAGTTTATGCAACATATATCTGTAAACATGTCTCAAATAAACTGATTGTGATATTTCTTTATATTGTAGGATTCTAAAAATCTAGGTCTTTACTAAAAACAACAAACTGCCGCAACAAAACAGGATTAGGAGCAGGAATCAATTGACCTGCAGAAAATAAAAGACTTATTCATAAACCTCATTATAGTCTCTTAACGGCCTTGAAATCAGTAAATTTTACCACACAGTTTTAATTCTCTAAAAGACTCAAGCAATGTTAGTTTTCAGTCAAACGCTAGTTCTTCAGAATTCTATAAATATGGGGAAATACAAAAAGTCAATCTACTTGAAACAGTTTTTAAAATATGTTACATAAAATGCGAAGCAGCAATTTTTGTTCGTTTTAGGTTCCAACTTAAAGCTTTAATGTCTTTAACTTGATCTTTAATTCCATCACATAAACTTGTTTTTTAGTTCATTGCTTGCTTTCAATAAGGATCATGTTTTTAAACGGGAACTTGAATTCTTAATGGTTCCCCATTTTATAGGCTATTTAGTCTTATTTTGATTATTAAAAGTCTTCGGTCTGGATGGACTACAATATGTGAACAGATTATCTAATTGAATTGTTAGTAAATAATTTATATTTGTTCAAGTATTTATTTTAGTATTTATGTCAAGTACTTACATGTCAAAGTACTTACATCTCAAAGAATGAGTTAACGTCAAAGAATACATAGTTTTTCATGGTCTTTGTTCGTGGCTCGCAAGCATGACTTATGATTCCATTGCATTAGTTAAATAAATTCTTCCTCCAATCAATCTCTCTTGGTATTTTATTGGACCGTAAACTTTAATACAATGGTCATTATGTGAGTTAATTCCATGTTGCCAACGAGTTGCTCAATATGTTGTTGCTTGTCTGACCGTATGATTTTATTATGGTTCATGTTTTATGTCCTTCCTCATATTGACTGTTCCTCAACAACAAGGGAAAATCTTTTGTGTTAAGCAAAATTAACTTGAAGGGTTCCATTAGGAACTGGGAGGGGAAACGTAAAAAAGGCAAACTATCAGAGAATTATATATAATTTTTTGTTTTTAAGTTATGGAGAGAGTTGTAAAACTCTCAACATTTCGTTTAAGACCAGACTCAAATAGGCCCTCCCCACTGCATACGGACCAGGGTCCAACCCATAAAATAACTTCTGTAAATTAATTATACCTAGCTGAATAGGCAATTATAAAGCAAGTGTATTCGATTCGAACAAGTTTGGCTTAGATCTGACCAACCGTTTTCTTAGATACTGTTATAATAAAAATTGAGGGACAATCTCTTTTTCCTTCCGCGGAGACCAGACGCAATTGCGCCAATTCACAAAAACATGGGGAGACGCAAAATGTACTTGGTAAAATATAGGGGGAGAGCGATTCTGTTGTTTCTTAAATTTTTCAAAAAAAATATACAATATAAACATATTTTCAATGAAAATAGCAAAAAAAAGGACATTTCAAAACCAGGGAGGGGGCTTGCCATATGCGGTGAAAACCATGTCGTGTGTGGCCTGAAGAGGCTCGGATAGTTGCATCGTTCCATTTTAGCATTTGCTGTCTCAATTAAAAGTTTTACCGTTATTATATTTTTCATTGCATCTTAATTATGAAAAGATGGTTCCATTGTAACTCGACCTCATTCAACTTGATTGCACTCCACCCAGATACCCCTTGTGTATCTCGGCCCATAGTTAACTCAACCCTGGTTCAATTTATTCAACTCAACTGATTCAAATCTGATTCAACTGATTCTTTAAACTTCAAACTTCATCAAACCTGGCCCTATTTAACCTAATCTTTATGTAATTAAACCCCTGCCGGTCACCCCTACCCAAATCAACTCAATCTTTCCTAATGAAACTCAACTTCTGATTGAATCGAACCAAAAATTAACCTAATTAAATATATCTTAACCCAAAATATATCTATTGTTGCAAGTGACAACGGTTGGACTTCGACAAAATTGTTTTCATTCATTAGTCAATTACTGTATGAGAGTGCGTCTTATTTGGGGCTACTTCAAAGGACCTATGCACATGATCGTATCCAGGATTTTTTCGGGGGGAAGGGGGCTACAAAAACTTTAAAAACGCATCAAAAATGTGTTTATATTCATTTTTATCGGACGAAGACATCAGGGGGGTTCAAACTCAATACCCCCCCTGGATACGGTAATAAGTTTCCAGCTAATCGGACACAGAAAGCTTTTAGACTGATTTTCTGACACCAGTGAAAATACGCCTACTCCAACGAGATTTATATGGATACTTGATTATTGATTACGAATTGATTAAACTATCAAATTTAATGAAACATCATTTAATTTTTCATTTTAATGTGAGTGGAAAGAGTTGATTTTCAAGAGGACGAGTTTAATGAGGTTTAACTGCATGGAATTAAGTCTGATAGCGCTGAGTTGAATGTGTTTGAGCTGCATGGGTTGATTTTAATGGGGGTTGTGCTTACATTGGAGTAAATCAAAAGTGTTTAGGTTGAATTAGAGTTGAATTAAATGAGGGTTAAGTTGAATGAGGATCGAGACGAATGGGGTTGGGTTAAATGACGGTTTTGCTGCACAGGATTCGGTTGAATCGAATTGGCTTGAATGTGGTTGAAAACCATGGGATGGATTGAATGAGGGTTGAGTTACATGGGTTGTATTGGAATGGGGCTTCGTTAAATGGGGTTGGATTAAAAGCTGAAGTGGTGTTTTCACGAGGTTGGGTTAAATAAGGTTTAGCTGCTAGCGATTGATTAGAATGGTCTTGAGCTGCAAGGAGCTGATTTGAATGGGGCATGAGATTAAACTAAATTTTGGGGAGTTCCACGATGGTTGAGACGAATGAGTATTTATCTACATGGGGTCGATTTATAGGGGTGCTGAGCTACCAGGTAATCTATTTTAGTTATCAGCCACAGAGTAACTGTATTACAGGAGCACTGTAGCCAACGATAATTACAGGAGCCCTTGTAAGGGCATGAAATAAACAACAAAGCAACCAGCCAGGGCTGAGGGGCTACATTCTTGGTTGTCTCCTTTAGCCTGGGGTCAAGCTGGCACACAGCTAGAGTTCAAGTGGGGTTTATGGGGGAATGTAATTGTTTTTGTTGAAAACATTAACTCTGAGGCAGATAGTGCCATCAGTTCGCAAACATTTCGCGGTAACGAATTTGTAGGTAAGGAGTGACCCGGCTCAATATTAACCGAAACACTAAAATACGGAATTTTGATACAGATAGATACATCAAAAGAACCGGATCTTTATGCTGATTTAAAATATATAAGTTTCATCAATTTTTGGTGCTACCCATCAAAAGTTACGAGCCTGAGATAATTTGCCTTATTTTCAAAAAAAGGGGGAAACACACCCCTGAAAGTGATAGATTCTTAATGAAAATCCCACCATCAGATTCAGCGTATCAGCAAATCCTCCTGTAGAGTTTTTAAGCTCTTATCTTTAAAAATGTGGAATCTTGTATATTTTTTGCCAGAAGAAAGATCACGGATGCGTGTTTTTTTTTTTTTTTTCATCCTCACGGATGATCGTATCGACCCGGTGCTCGTAGAATACCGGAAGAGGGCTCATTCGAATAGAAATTAAAAGTTCTAGTATTCTTTTTAAGTGACCAAAAAATTGGAGGGTAACTAGGCCACCTCCCCCGCCACTTATTCCCAAAATCGTTCGATCAAATTTTGAGATAGCCATTTTGTTCAGCATAGTTGAAAGGCCCAATAACTATGCCTTTGGGTACATCATGGCCCCCAAAGCCCCAGGGGATAGGTCTTTAAGTTTTAAAATTTGCACATTGTTTACGCATAGTATTTGTTATTGTGATGCATGCATACATTTTTGGGTTGGGAGGAGGGGACGAATTTTCTCCTGAAAGTTTTTCCATGGGGAAATTTTCTATGGGGAGGGGAGTTTCTAGGGAGTGAACTTGTCAGGGGTAATTATACAATGCAGGCATTTGCCAGAATTCTTATTCAAAATTGTTTTTATAGACCGATATCTCGCTTTCTCTTTTCCGTCGCAGTTTTACGCGCGGAGTGGTAAAGAGTAATTGTCCGGGGTAGATTTTCCCTGGGATTGAATTGCCTAGAGGATATTTCCAAGGTGAGGGGGTTTCTCCGTGGAGCTGGGATCAGATTTCCTGGCATTATATAAAAAACAAAATGAAATTGGATAAAAAAATTAAGTTTTTTCAACTCGACGTAAGGAGCAGCATTAAAACTTGAAACGAACAGAAACTATTACGTATAGGGGAGGGGGTTGCCCTCTCCTCAACACCTCGCTCTTTACGCTAAATTTTGAATTTTGTTCCAATTCTTTAAGAATGACTCCTGAAACACAAGTGCCGTTTAATTAGAACAATAAGACGCTTTTTTAAAGTACTAAAAAACTTTAGCGTTAAGAGTGAGGCGTTGAGATAGGGGGAAACCCCTTTCAAATGCGTAATAATTTCTGTTCGTTTTAAGTTTTAATGTTGCTCCTTACTTTCGGTTGAAAAACTTATTTTTATTTAATAATTAACAAAAATTGAACTATCTTTAGCTCTTTCATACGCTCTACTCTATCATCCCTGACTTTCAGCTAATAGATAACGATCATACTCAGTAGAAAGATGATAGTAAAAAGCGGGTTAATCAAAATTCCCAATGGGTTGTCGTCTGAACCGTAGAGATAGAAAAAAGATTAGAGACCAGAAAAGTGAATATAAAGCGTTTTAGAAAAACTAGATACAAATCAACGTCTTATAAAGGAAGAAAAACATAAGACAAAGAATTAGACCAATTAATACATATTGCTTCATTTGAGGAACGACCTACTGATCTAAGTTCTAGATATCTAATAACACATTTTGGATTAACGAAGGGTCGCAGACATCAGCTTGAAATATTGAAAAACAGTCCCCCTCCCCAACACATTTTTTTTCCGTTATTCATTTCTTTCTTCCATTCTAAGATGAGTGGTTTCTGAAACACCGGGAAATTTAAGACACCGGGTTCACAGCGAAATCGGGCCACAAAATTTAGAGAATCTGGCCTTCATTCTTTGTCTATCTCTATGACTGGCACAGCTTAGATACAGCTATGAAAACTCCTATCTTGCCCATGAGAAGCTTTTGGTACAGAGCTCTGAACCTGGCGCCTCCTCCAAGCCCGCGCTCCGACGCATAGATCGTACTACAACACCATAGGCGGGAACACAATTTTGTTTTGTTGCATACACAGCTTAGATACCAATACCAGTTTCCTGTTGCCAATTAGATACCAATACTAGTTTCCTGTCTTCAGCCGCTAGTATCGCTACCGCGCACTGTGTCCCAAAAATAAATCGAGTTTTCATAACTCTATTGGTATCTAAGCTCTGATGGCTGGAATTGGAACCAACTGGCGTTATTCTAAACAGTCAATAGACGCTCTGTGAAACATTGAAGGACCAAAACAAACAAGGTAAAATCTCAGACATTTCGGTAAGAACTTCCAACAATCCATGTTGAATGCTAATGAATTTACAAAGAAAGATAAATAAAAGATTTAACCTTCAAAAACAAGAAAATAAGCGAGGCCGATGAATAAATATAATTGATAGAAAGAAAACCAATCAAAATGAAAATAAGCCACTATCTTACAATAAAAGCAACAAAGTTTTTTTTCTAAGTCGCTTTTGTTTCTTTCCTTACATTTATTTATATATTTAAGTGATTTAATTAAACTTCAAAGTCATTCACTACTGGTGCAGCAATAAAGTAGAATCATGGTGAGAATGCAAGGTCTGAGCTAAATATACTTTTCTTCAATTGATTCAGACACATGATGAGAACTGGTAAGAGATCAAAAGGTATTCAATTCAGTTCCCTTGATTAGTAAGTCGTGTTGCTATTGTGTTTTCTCATATTTAGCCAAACAATTCCAAGATGGATGGTTGCCCAGGTGAATTTAAAAAAAAAACAAACAGAGTACAAAGGGAAAATGAAGTGAAGGTAAAAAACAAATTAAGAGCAAATAAAAGGACAATAATTATTTAAACGATGCTTTAATTTCTTTAATTTAAAATAAGCACAAAACTATCAATGATAAATCGTTCTTTTTTGCCCTGAACTGCATAGATAAAAAAAAGCCTAAAATGAACTTGTTGCCTGGGTAAGCCTGGAGAAGGACCTTTAGAGAAGGGAACATGTTAAGAAAACAGTTCCTACTTCAGAAATGATCAATGATGAAAAAAAAGATTAGAAATTAAATTTAAAAAAAAAAAGCTTTTTCAACTCAAAGTAAACAGTAACATTAAAACTTGAAACGAACAGAAATTATTACGTATATGAGGGGGTTCGTCCCCTCGTCAATACCTTGCTGTTTACGCTAAACTATTTATAGTAATTTCAAAAGAGCTGTTTATTCTAATTCTACGGCCTTTGTGATTCAGGGTTCATTCTTAAGGAATTGGAGCAAAATTCGAACTTTAGCGTAAAGAGCGAGGCATTGGCGAGGGGGCAAACCCCCTCATGTTACATTTTTGAGGAAGTTAACCCACTCGTCAATACCTCGCTCTTTACGCTAAAGTTCGAATTTTGTAAAATAATGGCTGATATAAGCAATAACTTGTTTGTGCTATTTTCCGGCCGATCTTAGCATTTAATTTTACCATAAGCAGCTTCTTAACTATGATTTTTATGTGATAATAAACCAAAGATATTGCATGTGTTCGGCTTGTGGCTGATATGAAAATAAAAGAAATAAGTTTTTCCAACTGAAAATAGTGAATAACATTAAAAATTAAATGAACATAAATTATTACGTATATCTTTTAAAGATTTTTCTTTTATTCATTTCAGTCATTTGAGAATTGCTCAACAGGTGACTCATTTTCATAGAAATAGTTTCGAGCTCTTTGGCCGTTTTGTTACTATGTCTCACAAAATTAGTTGAGCGAATATCGCTAATCTAAGTTACGTGGGATAATGTCTCCATGGATAATTTCTCGTAGGGGAAGGGAATTTTCCATGGAGGGGAGCAGGATTTCCCGACATTATTTAAAAAACGATCAGCAATTAAATAAAAAACAAGTTTTTTCAACTGAAAGTAAGAGGCAACATTAAAGCTTAAAACGAACGGAAAATATTACGTATATGAGATTGGCTGCCTTTCCTCAGTAGGTCACTCTTACACTAAAGTTTCTTTTTTAACTTTTAAAAGAGGCTATTATTCTAATAAAAATAGACTTTGTGATTCAGGAGTCATTCTTTAACAACTGAAACAAAAATCAAGCTTAGGTTATTATAAGGCTGTTATTAGTTTAAAAAAAGTAAAATTAATATGCAAATTTTGTTTTAATTATTCATGTACGGTGATCCATATTCAAAACCTGCATTAATTTAAAACGTTCGTAAATTAAATTAAAAAACAATCTTTTTTAACTGAAAGTAAGGAGCGAGATTAAAACTTAAAACGAACAGAAATTATTCCGTATATGAAAGGGGCTGTTCCCTCCTCAACACTCCGCTTTTAACGCTGAAGTTTTTTATTGTTTTTATAAAGTAGAGTTGTGAGAAAGAATCAAACTTTAGCGTAAGAGCGGGGCGTTGAGGATTGGATAGTCCCCCTTTCACAGACGAAACAATTTTGTTCGTTTTAAGTTTTAATGTCACTCCTTACTTTCAGTTAAAAAAAATTATTTTTATTTATTTCAATTTACAGGTCCACTGGATGAAACAAGAGAGATGCATTGAGAGATTATATGGGAAATATATAATTTGGGGCTATATATTTGTACATTAGAAGAGGGGTTTAGGGTAGAGTATAGCGGGGTTGCATGCAAAATTTGTTAGCCTTACTTATTGTACATATTATGAAGTAGGAACTGTTTTCTTAACATGTTTCTTTCTCCACATGTCCTTCTCTAGATTTATACCGTTGCCTGTTTTAACCCCCCCCCCTCCGCCCCGGGAACAATCTTTCCAATGGGTTAACTAATGCACACCAATTTCAATCCTGAGTTTAAAGAGAATTTACTAGGTGAGAAATTAGCAATCACGCAATGACTTTGTTGCTAAAATCGGCACTTGAATGATACAGTGCCGATCACTCAAGTTGTACATCCATTGACGCATTGTAGAACCGGTTTTTTTTGTTTCTTTCAGCTTAATGTGAGACAAGACAAAGAGAAGTGACAGAATAGATGGGAAATATATAATTTGGGCTATATACTTGCAGATTAGGGCTGGGATGGGGGTAAAGTATTTGGACAGTGTGAAGTTAAAAAACAATTCTTACTTCATAACATGCAGAATAATTGTACCCAACACATTAGGCATGCAGACCCGCTATATTTTACCCCCACTCCCTTAATGTGCAAATATATAGCTCAAATTTGTTTCTAAAGTATGATATTTCTATCAAACTTAGGTACATTTCATTAGGATTGAGTGTCAGAGAAACAAGTTCTACTAAGATGAAGAATATTATGTCGGCACTATAACATACAAGTACCCTAAAATCTAAACAACAGTCGAACTTAATTAATATTTACTTTTGTGAGGTGGAAGTGCGGTAAAATCCCTTTCAAAGTGGCAAGTCTTTTAATTGATGAATTTCTGGGAAAAGTGAAAAACCTGAAAATTGACGAATAAAAAGGTATAAACTCACACGAATCAATTATAACTTTCTCTAATTTAGTGTTATAAAAAATAGTATCAAAGCACGTCTCATTGTTGCAATAATCATGGGTATAACTTAACAAAACCACTGTCATGACAGCTCATTGCTAGATAAAAACAATTATTTTTTTTTATATATTTTGAATCATAAGTTACCTAAGGTCAATCAACAGCTGAAAAAAGTAGGAACTTGAAAATTCCCTTGGTGATGTCATTCCATGAAAATGGAGGGGCCGGGCACGAATATAATTTTCAAAATCGAGGAGGATGGCAACTTTTCCTTCAATTAAAATGCCAAAAAATGTATTTTCAATGGAAATACTACAAAAGACACTTGTCAAAATTTAGTGGGGCGGAACAACAAGATATTGGGGGAGAGGGCAATTGCTCCCTTGACCCTTCTTCTTAATTGACCTGCCTCGATTCCAACTCCTTCCACATTTTGCCTGATTCGGATGAAAAATAAATTGTTTAAATATTGTAATTTTAAATAATTACTTTTTACTAAAGTATAAGTATACCAGACATGTAGAGTAGTCTTTATAAGCCCTTCAATCCTTCTGGAGCCCTAAAAATAAGCTACAAAGATTACGCTAATCTTCCTCGCCCTTCATTGATGGATTACATATACTTGAGTATTAGTTTGAAACTTGTGGGGAATATGAAGCTTTTAATCCATTCGGTCAATTTGGACACGGCGGGGTAAAATTCTAGTCGAGTGACTTCTTGCTATCTTGGAAAGTTGTTGGGCTAGGGAACTGAAACTTTCAGGGATGTGTCTACAGGCTAAAGTAGACCACGGCGGGTTGAAGCCTGGTGGAGTCCGATGGCGTCTGAGTCTATCATTTAAGGTATACATACTCATATGCCCCAACGCACATAAAGTTGCATCAGTTTAATTGTGTCCCAGTCCCTAAGGCCTGAATATAGCTCTAGTCTATAACCGAGAGTTTTTTTTTAATTGGGATTCTGAAACAAAAGCTGATGAGAAATCTACAAAGAAAAAAATATGGCGCAAAATGCCACTATTTTAATGGCTCAAACTTTTTTTTATCAGGGTAAATAGGCTAATGGAAATATATGCCCTAAAATCAATAAAGAAGGTCTCCGCCTATAAAAACCAAATATGAATAAATTTCTATAGCAACATCACCCAAATCAGTCGGTCATATGATCAGTCAACCGGCAAATTCCCCCCCCCCAAATATATTAGCTGGTGACACCTCTCATTAATACTATTACCTAACCCAACTTAATCTAAGTGAAAATGTGATAATTTCAAACATCTTTGCAAAAAAACAGTTAAAATTGAAAGCCAAATACAAATCCATTAAATTAGGGTATGCTGAATTTAATTAAGCCAAATTTCCTCATTATAGTGTTTGTTTCGTAAGGTTAATCCAAATGCATGCTAACCCTTACAAAACCAATTAAAAAGAATTAGTACCTTCGTCGTCATCCAAACCCTCGGTTTTAGCTTCAATACCTGTGTCGGTAAATTCTAATAAATCCTTTTCATTGTCGTCAACACTTTCAGTAATCTGTATGACATTGTCAATAATCTCGTTAGCATTGTCCATAATCTCCTTATCATCAGTTGATGTCATCACGCCTATCTGACCATTTTTGACTACCGCTTCATTTGCATTACCATCTGGATTACCTGTTTCAGATTCATTGGTATGCATTTCGTTGCCTACATTTTCGAAACTGGAATTTTCCTCATTCATAATAAACGATAGTCTATCATCGTTTTCAGATGGAGTATTTTCTTCTTCAAGATTTTCAGTTTCTTCATCGTCTGGAGAGTCAAACCCCTCTGGTGGGGAGAGTATTAACCCTTCTTCTCCAGAAATATCAATTGAAAGATTATCAGATTTCATGTCTTCTATTTTATGCTCATCCTCCATTATAATGGTAACTGAATCATTTATGCCAAGGGAAGACCCATTATGGTCGTTATTTTCCCCATGTTCGTCATCCATTTTTTGCGCATTCTTTTTGTCTTCAAATCCAGTTTCATTGTTATTTTCTTCCTTTTCATTTACATTCAGCTCTTTTTGGAAGCTTTTCCCAGAAACTGTTTCCTCAAGCTCCTTCCTCTTTAAAACATGATCATCCACTTTGACCTGACATTCCTTGCAACTGTTTGAATTTTCATCCAATTCATTAGAATTATTCTTATCAGTTTCCATGTTATTTGTCAGAAGTATTTGATAAGTGGTAACAAACATCATACAAACATGTCCTAAAATAGACTGACTGAATTTAGTCAAACTTCACAGCTTTTACTAGATTGTTCACTGATTTACTTTTCGATGGATCGATGGCTTAATGTTTGGCATCTGCAATGCCTTTAAGGTGATAGCAATTTCGCTTCTGGTGTATTGTACTAGTTTTAAAAAATTACTGACCTAAAGCAAGCGTTGTCTCTAACTTCGTATACTTAATAGACGAAATTATGCGCAAACATGTCTTCTGACAAAGTCTAATTACAGTGTGGAGAAGAAGCCAATTTAAATATTTCTTCCTTTCATGAAAGTTGGCCTAAGTTAGAAAGTTGTCTGTCCAAGCTTTGATGGCTTGGACATGTCCTTGGGGTAAACAACGCATACCCTTAGAACCACTTCCCCACAAGTGGGCAAGAGAAAGATCGGACGCCCTAACTGTGCTCAGGGGATACTATAAAAAAATTTTCGCAAAGAGGCGAAAAATGAGCATTTTAATAGTATAGGATGGAGAAGGAGCGGTCACCATAGGCTACTGCTAGTATTGAATGACGACTTCACAGTAAGAAAGCCAAGGAGGTTACACATGTAACTTTGTACGAATTGAAATACATACCGTTCCCCATTGGCAAAACAATATAATTGCTGCGACATTTTATTTCAAATTTGGTGCCTGGACTACGTAGCTAACATAACTTAGGCTCCATGGCGTAACCAGGATTTTTGTCCGTTTTTTTCTGGGGAGGGATTGCAAGAAAAACATAAAAAAACATTAAAATTGTTTATATACGTTTTATTACGTATTACGAGTCAGAAAAACATTTCAGGGGAAGGGGGTCAAACCCTTTAGCCCCCTGGATACGGCCTTGCTTAGGTTATACTTATTTTCGCAAATATATTTATGTCAAATTTAGTTATACCACGTTCTGTAGGTCAGGGGTTCCCAGAATCCATGGATGGATCTAGAGCAAAATCTTGGGGAAGGCCAATGTGTCAAGGGCACCGATAAGCAAAATCTTGGGGGGGGGGATGTGACAAAGGTACCAATAATTGACCAAGTTTACAAATCTACTCTAATAAAAAAGAGTGAAAAAACGAAAAAAAAAACAGTGAAAGATGGAACCAGGAAAAAACTTGTGGGGGGGTCTCCCCGGCCCTCTGGATCTACCACTGCCAGCATTTCCAGAGACCTAAGTAAGTTTGAATCGAAGAAAAGACTATTAGCAACCCTTTAAAATAGGGTCAAATATTTTAGCTGGGTATTTACATATGAGTGCATTATGCAGAGTTTTCTTTTAACGTGTTTCTGAGGTTTCCATATAAAACCACCCCCCTTTTCCGAAATCCTTTCTAAAGATCCAATGAGTGCGCTCACCGCCGATCTGAATGACTGGCTTAGGCTATTACATCGGCCGGCAGGTAAGAATTGAAATAATTTAGGATTGATTCTAACGCCTTATCCATGAGGGGCTAGGGGGTTTGAGCCACCCCCCCCCTCGAAATGTTCGTCCGACTCGTAAAAACATAACAAAATGAATAAAAACGAATTTTTGATGCTTTTTTAAAGTTTTTTTGTAAACACCCTCCAAAAAACCTTTTTTAACCCCCTCTCCCCCCCAAAAAAAAATCATGGATAAGATCTTGGTTGATGCATAGTGAAAACTCATTATTCTTAAAAATAATTTATTATTTGTACTGGGAACTGAAAGCTACAAATCTGCTGCATTTCTTAATAAGTGGAAATCAGCACTTGAGTTGAACCTCTAGGTGAAAGGTTACTCAAGAGGATGTGGTGGACTAAAATTCAGAAAATCAGTAAAAAGAAGAACCATCCAGCTAGAGGCAGACAACAAGAGAACATGGCCTAAACACTATACAATTAACTAAAAGTTTAATTTTCGAGTTAGTTTCTTTCTTTGGATTTTACTGTTTACTAGGTAATAAAAAAAACAATTTATTTCTTCTAGAAAATGGCTAGAAATATTACAAACTTTAAAAGGAACTTTTCTTCTCTGTTTCATATCCAAATTTCAGAAAAAAAAGTTCCGAATTTTTATGTATTGCTTTTTCTGAGCTAAAAACTCCTGGTCATGTATTTACGAGGAGGGACCTCCGAGATAGGAGGTTCCACAATCCTAAATTATACCAAATGGCTTTGCGCTTCTTATTCAAATTTTATTCTCGCCCCCAATGCCCCGAAAAAATTCCCGCCTTAAATCATGAGATAAAAGGCATTAAATTAACCAGTAGTTTTTCTGCAACAGAGTGAAAAACTATCATGAACAAATGTGGTGGAAACTTTTTACGAAACGTCAAAAAAGAAGAAAAAAAGAAGCGTTAACAAAGAAGAAAAGAAGAGGAGGTCTCAAGGACGAAAATTATTCCACCATCCCGTGGCATCATTCTGTCTGGTAAAACCTATTTTGCAAATTTTCTAAACGAAAAAACATCCTCCAAAATGTTTCTTTGTTTCTGAAAAGGGTTGTTTCCAGGATTTTTTTCGGGGGGGGGGAGGAGTACAAAAAACTTTAAAAGACGCATCAGAAATTTGTTTGTGTTCATTTTTGTTACGTTTTAACGAGTCGGACAAACATTTTTTGGGGGGGGATTCAAACTCCTAACCTTCCCCCCTGGATACGGCCTTGTTTCTGAAATGTATTTGAGCATTATATAGTGATATTTAAAAATAAGAACTACCATTGCCTTAGCACCTAAGTACGTAAATACCAGATTAATGAACTTTATTTAACTCTAGAAAACGAGGATCAGCTCTCTTTGAGAAATTCTTGCTCCCAACAATGAAAATGCAATAAAAAAATATATCAAAGTTATTAATATGAAAGTTGAGTTTCTTTTTAACTCGAGATTCATGACCGGGAATTTCCCACAAAAAAAGTAAGCCAATTTGACAATGGTAATCAGATAAACATCATCATGATTTAGGGTTTTAATATCCTGGTATACGAAGGTTGAAAAAAAAAACGAACAATAAATGTGAAATTATAGGCTAATCTTCTATTGTTGAAATGAACAGAATAAACCATATTAATTTTGAAATAACTTGCCGAAAAATTGATATATGTGAAGCCTAAGAAACTTCACATTTTTATAGCCATTGCTGTGGCATGTTTTGGGGGATTGAAGCTTTGTTCGATTGAACTCTGTCGTGTCAATAGTAATGACAGGACAGAAAGCGCATGAGGTTTTTTTGGCCGACAGTAGGCTGATTGAGAAAGACCAATTAGACCCCAGGTTTTTCCGAGAGTTTCAAAAAACTCATCCTATGGTAAAGAGTGATTGCGCTTCGAGGCAAACGCAGAATTCACAAGTGAAACGGTAGTATTTGATCGATTTTCTCATAGTTTTATTTCCCCATTAGGGGAAATTGAGGAAGGTACTTCAATTGTTATTACAATTCAAAATATTGGTTTGGCAATTGTCCCACGTAAGATGTTAAATACGCCCTGCGTGGCGCAAACAAGTGTTGTATGATTGGAGTTTGCCACACGTGGCAACGTCAAGTGGTGCTCTAAGAGATAAACCAGGTGGCGAGGAGTGTGTGAACCATGAATCTCGAACCGCCCTATCACTTTACCTATTTATTACCTCATTTTTTAGCCAATTAATTCAAATTTATATTTACAGTGTTAGTTAGTTAATAATATAATATAGATGTGGTACTCATTTTAAAGGCAGTCTGCTGCAATCATTATACCCTAAACCCTGTTGCTATGCCCATATATGCCTTCAATTTCTTGCCAATTAATGCAAATTTATATTTACAGTGTTAGTTAGTTAATAATATAATATAGATGTGGTACTCATTTTAAAGGCAGTCTGCTGCAATCATTATACCCTAAACCCTGTTGCTATGCCCATATATGCCTTCAATTTCTTGCCAATTAATGCAAATTTATATTTACAGTGTTAGTTAGTTAATAATATAATATAGATGTGGTACTCATTTTAAAGGCAGTCTGCTGCAATCATTATACCCTAAACCCTGTCGCTATGCCCATATATGCCTTCAATTTCTTGCCAATTAATGCAAATTTATATTTATAGTGTCAGTTATTTAAGAATGGACAGAAAACTTTATTAGTAACCGCTTAGCTAAAATCCATGAGACATATCTTTTTTTTAAGAATGTTTTAGGAAATGACTCTGCAGCTAAAATGAACAAAATAAAACAAAATGAAAAAAAAATAATAAACGTAGAAAATTCTCAAAGAGCTATTTAACTCTTGAATTTTATGACAGCTTTACATCTTCACATGCAGAGTTGAATAAGCCCATGTGCTTGAAATATAAATGAGTGAAGACCATTTTAAAAAATAACCATCTAGTAAATTCAGCAAGTTTGAAAACCCTGCTTAGAGTTGGGGTTTTAAGACTATACAAGCAAAAATCGGCTCTTAATTTTGTCATCCACTAGGTTTTGACCGAATCCCTAGATATTTGATCAAATCACTAATTTTACCGTCTTAATACTACGCATAAAACCTTCTGTTGCAGTATAGCAATACACTAAGAGAAGTAATTCTCTTGGTAATCCCTCACCGAATGATCAAAAGTACATTTTATGGGTGTAATTTAATCGTCTTTAGCTTTTTTGTATAAACTAAGACAATTGTGTGAGCACAAGTACGTTTGATTTCTTGAAAGAAAACACGTGTTTTGTTTAAACCCCACAATTTTTGGCTATAATTATGTTCATAAGTTAAGTGGTCTTTCATTTTGGTTTTATGGTGCCTCAAGCTTGTATCTATGATGTTCACACGTCAGGAAATTGCCAAAAAATGTTTGCTATGCACTTGATCAGCGGCGCAATATGTGCTCAGTCCGACTTTGATCCTTCTGATCCCTGCTCATTCTCCCTTTAAGAGCAACTTGGCAAGCATTTTTTGGCAATTGTCTCAAAAGAATGAAAATATCAGATACGAACTTTAAACATTCAGTTTCATGTTCATCAGCAAAAAAAAGAGCTTAGAAATGACATATCTAATCACATTTGCTAGTATTTACTCAATAAATATTTTTTGCCTCAACCTCAAAAAGCTCAAATTTGTGAAAGAGCTAGACCGGTGAACTTATCGGACACGGAATCAGCTCCTATTTTTTTGGTCGGATTAGGAAAGAATCATTTGTATAGCAACTTGTTTGAGTTTAAACCACATTTTTAATTATTGTATATCGTTGATTAGTACCTACGTGTGCGCTAATTACAAATCATTGATCGAAAAAGATCTTGTCGAGCGGACTTAAATTTCAAACTAAATAAAACCACAAGTAATTTTCTTGAGGACTTTATTATGCTAGCCCATACTATATATCTTTTGATTATATTTGATCTAATGTTTGTGTTAAGCATATATAAAAACAGGCAGCCATTATGCCTGTACCCGTTTCCCTCTCTCAGAAATGTAGACGTTTTTACTATATTTCCAATTATTTATTATATTTTGGATCAGGCAAAAAAAATCGGGTATCGATTGATTCACCGCCTTCGGCCGGGAGTGCAATGCGGGGTTGGGGACAAATCATCCGACGCTTCCCGTGTCTCCCCCAGATACCCATTTTACCCCCGTTCCAAACCCAGTTCCAGATACCCGGGTACCCATTTTGAGCAGGATTGACTCTGTTTGAGCTTATAGAGTCACACCATTGACCCCCCTTCCAAACCGAACAACCAGCGATACCAGGACTTGAATCCCTATCTAAAGCTTTCTAGTTTGGAGCGCTAGCCACTTGGCTAGGATGACAGGCAAGTACGTTGAATTTCTTTTACTTTTGGGGGGTGGAAATAATAAAAAAATTGTTTTTGTTTGATAATTTGAATAAGGAATGTCCAAAAACTCAAGAAAAACCCAGGCACGAGCCCCCCCCCAACCTCTGCGTTCATCCTAATTTTAGACATACGATGCCTGTTTTATGCATATTCTAAAGTCTCCCGCCCCAAAACAATTCCATCGTATATAGCTTATTGTGAGCCTACAATTTATCTTTGACTTGACTTCATTAACCAAAAACGCTATACACAAAATTAGTACAAAGGAGACAGAGAGGCAACTCGTACATCTCCTTTAATAATAAAGGGAAAAAATAATTTGCACTTCAATAACTCTCATGGAGCACAGAGGGAGAGAGAAAGAAAGAAAGAAGAAAGAAAGTGAAGAAAAAAGAAGGAAAACATTGACTCACGGAGATTGAGAAGGGATATATAAAACAAATTATACTATATCAATAATGCATTCAATCCCTGCTTCTTTATGCGGAAAGAACTATCTCCTTTAATTTCTTTATATATATAGAGTGATAGGGATTCACTTGCTATATCAAACAGCTTGCATTTGTTGGCAATCTGAGGAAGTTGATATCTCAGACTTAGTCTTGATCTCTCATATTTTACTAACAAGAAAAGGTATTTATTTCTTGCTCTTGATAAATGGCTATGCTTATTTTCAGTCAAAAATTTCATACTATGGAAAAAATTATCACTACACTTGATATTTAAAAACCATATGCCCAAATTAAGGTGAAAATTTTGTTGCAAATCAAGAATACCCAGAAATAAAAAAGATATTTTAGTTTCAGATAATTTTTCTGTCTTCCTAGGGTGTGTTAAAAAATGGTCCAGGATTCTTATTGATTTATTTTGAACAATTTGGACTCCTCGTAAATGCAAAGGGAAAGTCAGCATCCAGGCGTTCGGGCAATATTGAAAATAACATTCAACTAATGAAAAATAATAAGTCCTCATGATCTGGTATGGAAATAGAAACTTCAATCGATGCAAACAACCATGATTCCTGGACACTGTTGCCACGAATTTACTAATATGTGCTTTAAACGACAAAGTTGAATCTATATAAACACATAAATATCTGAATACTTCTACTCTTTTTATGGAGGAAATTCCAATATTAATTGTTTGGAATGGCACACGCCTCGCTGACTTCAAACTTTTACTAAAAACGATAAATTTGAAGCTGTTATAATGCCAAGTAGACTACAGACATTCCATATTAGTTAATAACATAAACTGCTACATATTTAATTAGTACATTTAATAAGTTGTGAGTTAGCTAATGTTATCATTACTTTAACTAGTTGACTTGAACGAGAGATCTTACCCTTCATAATTTTCCTAATGCCTTAGCGCACCAAGTAAGTTCATTAAGTAATATTTGAAGCCCCTTCCATACTCATTGATATTGCCTCTTAGTTAATTGTTTAAATTACTGTTTACTTTCAAAAAGTGTTGGCTCTCCATATTATTCATACTTTTGGTAAGTTTTTTCACAGCTCATTGTAGCTGCACGCAGTGCCGGCCTTTGGGTGTGGCAAGTAGTGCGACCGCACTGGCCTCCGCCCCCACGGGGGCCCCGCGCAGATTATAAAACGTTTCTGCACTTGCCGTCTTAATGCTGAATTGAGCTTACTGAGTTTACGTTATATATTACTATTGTTTTACTGCAGCGTGGATGTGTTACACGCGTAACACTTTCCTTTTTTATAACGCAAAGTACCTCGGCGCAAAACCTACTGTAGCCTAATTGCGATGAATAACTTACAAGCGATAGAATGCATACAGCACCCTTCGTCGTTGCGAGGTTGATATCTGCCGTCCTGTCGAAACCACAACGTTCCCGCTGAACCCTAGGAATCCCATTGCTACTATTTGCTACCGCTCTCCCTTTAAGTTACTTTATAATTGCTGCCGCTACACTATGACCAAGACGTCATACCCCGAGGCAGTAGCGGCTGCACAAGACCCCGCGCACCAGTAAAGCCGTCTTTGGCTGCGTCTAACCTTTATTTTGAATGGTACCCACAAACAGGCGTCAAAAAGGTAATAGCCCTCTTGAAGAAAGCAAAAGCTCATATAAAGGGGACAATCATGAGTAAATACAGAATGATTTTCTGAAATGAATCAAATTTGAGTAGGCAAGGGCGTATCCAAGATTCTTTTTTTGAAGGGGGGTATAGTTTTTGGGGAGGGGGTACAAAAACTTAAATACACATAATAAATTTTTTATGTTTTTTATTACGGTTTTACAAATCGGACATTTTTTTGGGGGGGGACAAGGAATCAAACCCTGAAATTCCCCCCTCTTGGATACAGCCTTGCAAATAGAATACGGTTGTAAAAATCAACGGACCTCTAAAAGGGAGAAAACTGTTGCAAATATGTTGATGAAATTGTGATCAAATCATCGTCACTGTCGAATGTTGAAGCAAAAATAGGTAGTTTGATAAGGATTTTAATTAAAAATCTTCATTCTAAAAACTTGCTAATCTTTGGGAATAATTTTTGCGTTAGTACAAAGTTCACCAGTTAAGTACTCGATTTACTTGCAAAATCTGTTCATGTCTTACGTGATATTTACAAAGGTCTTACATGTCTTAAATGACAGTTATATGTCTTACGTGACATTTACAAAGTGCCGTTTTTTTTCAATGGGTTTAGAAGACACTCGACGTCTTTACGCTTTCAGATTAGGAAAATTACAACACTGCGTCCATAAAATGTAATTTATAATTGAGACTGACCTTCTAGAACAAACAGAAAACGTTTATTTCTATGTTTTAAAGGATGGGAAATTCTGCTACATACCATGTTTCGACTCAAACCAACAGAATCTTAGAAAATATAAATTCCTCACCATCGCTGTAATTGAAGTTTGTGGAGTGGTTGTCGAATTTTCATAGGAAAAATTCTCATCCTTTTTCTTTGCAAAAAAAAGAAATAATTCACTTCATTTTCGTCAAGTTTAATTGAAAATTAGAATGTAAGATTTAAGTGAATTCTTAGACCACACTGCTTTTCCATTTACAAAACTTAAGAGACAATCAGGTTTGATTAAAGTAAAGCGGTGGAACGAAAACCTGCTTTATGTTCCAATGCTTTATTTAAATTAAACCCCTTCTTCTCTCTTAGTTTTTGTAAATGGAAGATTTTGAGTCCAATCTGATTGTTTTCTCCTCAGAAACGTTGGCTGACATCAGAATTTTCCGAATAGGTTATTTCCTGTTCTCTACGAGTGCAAGGTCAATTGTCACATTTCATTTACCATGTCAATAAATATACGTAGGAATCTAGCCTACGACTTCACACCTTCTAGCAAAAACACACATCTCTTGTCGTTTTAGTCTGATCTGACTAATGGCTAAAAAAGTTTAGCTTAAATTTAAGATGAATTAAAATTAGAGATGAATGGATTGTTCTATTTACAATCTTCAGTTAAACCGACAAAAATATCCTTTTTCAATTCCAAGGAGGGGAATACCCGTTAGGCCTCATTTGGATTCAATTCTCCGCTAACCAACCCTATTTGACTCCTCTATCCTTGCCAAATCCCACGATGGTCATTATCCTATAAGACCTGATCAAATTTTAAACTATAATTTTCGAGCTATTAGTTAGATCAGACTAAAAGCATACTAAATCTTAGCTTTTCCCAAGATACGAATTATCCACTATAATTATAAGCGATATATTTAGACGTAAATAGGTTTTTAGATTGAGCAGATGAGCACAAAAATTTAACATATATATATATATATATATATATATATATATATATATATATATATATATATATATATATATATATATATATATATCATGAAAAGAGAAATCACCAATGCTACAGCACAAACACAAAAAAGAAAAAAAAAAGAAAAAAAAGAAAAAAAAAAGAGACAGAAGGAGAAAAGGAAGACTGTTTTCCTAAATTAGTGATTAATATAGACCAGCACTTGAATGAGGCCTTAACCCTACTCATCCATACAATCACATAGGTCAAACAGCATAGCCACACACAATCAACCATAAAGAATAATCCATGGACAGGCAGTCATGTCGTCAATAAGTATAAGTCGTCATTTACCAAACAATAGAAAAAATAATATAGACAAATAATTCAGAGGCAACACCCAACATAAGGGCTCATCAGGAGAATACACTGGCCTATATAGGGTTTCGCCACTCTAAATTCTCTACCCAGCACAGTGTTGTGGCTACCACAGAATATCCATGGCATCCCCGCGTCAGGTATAACCCCCAAAATACATGCCTATGAAAAAAAAAAATATATATATATATATATATATATATATATATATATATATATATATATATATATATATATATATATATATATATATATATATATATATATATATCTGGCACGTACGCAGGGGTGGGCCTTCGGGCCCGGCCCCCCGATATTTTGTGAAATGTTTAATGTTCCCATGGTTTCTTGGGATTTCTGGCAAAAATAGGACATTTATTAAGAATCTAGATACATATGTGAAGCCTTTTTTGGGGGATTTTACAGCATGCAATTATCCGGTCAAGTCACTGCCCAATTATTAATCCATTTTCTGTCTAACTTTTTACCCTTTTTGAAGTAATTAGCAACTGGACTGTTATCTTTTCTGTAAAGAGAGTTTGCTTTCCACAGCAAAATAGAATTATCCTTGATATTAGGGCGTTTATCCCCCCTTTTCAGGATAAAAAGTACAGCTTTTAATGGATCGATTTTGGAAACTATCATTTTTCGTTAAAATCTACGTTTTTGCAATAGAAGAACTACCCCCGCAGCACCCATTTTTTACTGTTAACCCTAAAATTTCTCTCTCAGTGGGATATAATAGATTAATCACTGGTTCTAAATCGCTATGAGCATAACCTGAGTCTAAAACGAACTTTTGAGGCTTCAGTCTTCTTCCCCCCATCCGCTACAATACTACAGACTAAAGTTTATATATATATATATATATATATATATATATATATATATATATATATATATATATATATATATATATATATATATATATATATATATATATATATATATATATATATATATATATATATATATATATATATATATATATATATATATATATATGCAAGGATATAATAATATATTTTAATGTATAATAATATTATGTATTATAATGTTGTTATACATTATAATGACATATTACATATTAAAATAATATTATTATATAATATATAATAATAATAATTTTTTTGATGAGCAGAATAATAGAAACTAATATTCATGAATGATTAAAGTCTAGTATACTTTGTATTTCTACACTGTATGGGGTATTATTATTTGCGAGCGCATTTTGGGGGGAGGGGAACTGGGACTCCTCCCCCCAAATCTCAACATAAAAATAAATCATTGCGTGTTGTATGTACCACCCATTCCAAACATAGAAACTCACCCATCGTAAACAAGACTATACTTATAAGTTATATAATGGTTATAAACAAAAAAATACAATCTTTATGGTTTAGCCCCCCCTCCGCGGATAAGAATCGTAAGTGTTGCCCTGTTTCTCTGGGATCTATGTAATATCATATCCTCTTCTCCAGTTCCGATGTGCTTTTGTATGCACTCCGATCTTTTGTTTCAGCAATTTTAAAATTGAAGAAGTCACACTATTTTTCGTTACAAAAAGCGACCAGAGAAGGTAAAAGCTACCCCGAAGCAACTCAAAGCACAACAAATCATGCCGCATCAATCAAACGTGTCAATGGCAGGTGTGCCCCGATTTTTACAGTCTTCAAACACATCCTGCACAGATGGATAGGGACGAATGCTTCAATGAATTTTCAAGCACTATTAAAAAAAAAATCTCCATGATGGAATTTTGGAACAAAAGAATTTCACTTTTATTAGCAAGAATGGCTAATGTTCTTCAATGACCACGGAGAACGTGAAAAAATAATGAGAAGAATTACATATTGTATTTCATGGCATGTAAGATGTGACTCCAGTTATAAAAAGCCAAGGCTAATATTTCTATACCTGCTCTTCCTATGTTTGATACTACAACTGCAAATAACGCGCTACAGCACCAAGCCACCAGAGGCCAGCAGCTTCGCAAAGCTGTGTTGGCATGCGGTTAGCTAAAATTTCTGTGCTAGCTGAATCTCGGCCTTAGCTAAATCTTATTATGACTGAACTTTAATTTAAATGTTTGTCAAATCAATCATTGTACAGTCTTGTTAAAGTTATCTAGTTTCGTGGGATATTGGTTTTATTGAGACAATTGTTACATTTTTATTTCATTGATACCCGCACAAAGCTAATACACGAGTTTTTTGCTTGATTCATAAATAAAGTTATAATCCCTTCATTAGCTGAAGTGTTTCAGCAGTTCCTGAAGCCACCCATTCTTAAAGATATACCACTTGTTTTCGTAGTAGTCTCGAGTGGGCACTGGTTTCCCGCCACCTAGTGTATAGCTCGGAATGTCACATGTGCCGTGGAGTTTGGCTACGCTTGGGCACAGCTCCGCCACGCTTAGAAGAGTCCCCAAAAGGCTTGGCAAACTCCCCAAAACACTTGGCACAGTTCCGCCACGTTTAAAAAAATCCCCAAAGTGCTTGGCACATTCCTCAATATACTTGGTCCAGTTCCGCCACGCATGGCAAAGCTCCCAAATTCTTGGCACACTCCCCAAAAACTTGGCATAGTTCTGCCACACTTGCCACGCGCCATATGGTGTACACGGTTTCTAAGAGATAGTGACCCCTTGAGTAGTTCGCAAAATCTACACAGTTTAACGGTTCTAGGCTTATGCCAGAGAACTAACATAATTTATATTTTTGATTTCATAATTCAAAAGAGACTCATAATTCAAAAAGAGATTGTGGCTATTTTTCCTTTCTCTTTATTTTTTTTCGCGTACTTCGCGTTTACCATGTTGTATAGTCATGAATAAACAAACTTAAAATTCCTCATAGCCTATTAGATTTATTTTATCTGTGCTTCAGATACTAATTTAAGAGATTTTTTAGACTGAGATTTGAAAGGTAATATCGATTTTTATCTCTTTGTCAATATACTTTTTGCCAATACCTTAGTAGCAGAGCCAGTAACGGTTTAAGTTTGACAAGTTAATAGTTAAAAAGGTGATAAATTTCAAACGAAATATGTTACCACTTCAAACAGATGTTTGTATTTTCTTCTCATGCCACCAGCATCTCCTTTGAAATTCAGCTAATAATGCAACAATTTGGCGAAATAGGTTATTATCTTTTGCAAGATAGTTTCTTTGTCGTGATCTTAGCAGATATGTAATGCTTAGAAAGTGGTTTTTTTGCCTTAAAAAATAACCAGATTTCACAAATAAAATATTCTCTCTTTTAAGGTGAAGCTTTTGTGTTGCAGGAACAATAAGCTAATCCAGTTCTTCAAGAGGTGTACACCCTAAGAGGTAAATTGGCAATACCAGGGTTGACCAAGAGGAATATCTTAAGAGACAAAAAAAATCATTAGGTCCTGTTTAATGCTTTCTTTCATTCGGATGATTGTGAAAGACTTCTTGTCTGAACAAGAAACAACCAAAGGCGTGGGAGGGGGGGGGTCCAACCCTTTCCCCCAGCCTTGGAAGACAAAATTGCATGGGAAATAAAAAACTGTGTAATATTATTTGAATGAGTGTGATCTTTTTGTAGCAATTTTTTCCAGTTTGTCCCCCCCTAACATAGAAAAATCTACCAGACAATACTATCCCTAAGAGATTGTTTTTTTTTACACGTGTGCTCTGCTTGACGTTAAATTCTAGTCATCATCGCTTACAAAAAAAATTGCTAGATATTGATATCAAACAGTTCGTGTAACGAACTGTAAGTAAGGAGCGATCCTGCTCAATGATAACCCCAGTGGATAGCCCCAGGGGAAAGGTCTTTAAGTTATAAAATTTGACATTATTTACGCATAATATTTGTAATTGGGATGCATGCATATATTTTTGGGTGGGGGAAAAATTTTCTGCTAAGGGTTTTTCCTCAGGGGGATATTCCATGGGGAGGGAAGTTTCCAGGGAGTGAACTTGTCAGGGAAAATTATACACCGCCGGAATTTACCAGAATTCTTATGCAAAATTCTTTTTATATGCCTTGCTTTCTCTTTTCCGTCTCAATTTTACGCGCGGAGTAGTTAAGAGGAATTGTCCGGGGAAAATTTTCACCGGGATTGAACTGTCTAGAAGATATTTTCATGGTGAGGCGGTTTCCCCGTGGGGATGGGGTCAGATTTCCTGGCATTATTTAAAAAACGATCAAAAATGAATAAAAAACCAAGTTTTTTTTAACTGAAAGTAAGGAGCAACATTAAAGCTTAAAGCGAACAGAAATTATTACGTATATGAAGGGGGTTTCCCCTCCTCAACACCTCACTCTTTACGCTAAAGTTTGAATTTTGTCCCAGTTATTTAAGAATGGCTCCTGAAACACAAGGGCCGTTTAATTAGAACAATAAGGCACCTTTTTAAAAGCAATAAAAAACTTTAGCGTAAAAAACGAGGCGTTGAGGAGGGGGCAACCCTCTTCATACACGTTATAATTTCTATTCGTTTGAAGTTTTAATGTTTCTCCTTACTTTAAGTTGAAAAACTTTTTTTTAAATTTGATCTAGCTGAGCATATCTGTGAATGGGACTTGGGATGTATCAGTGCCGACGGTTTTTGATGCAATAAAAACAAGGCTTTTCACATGAAAGGAAAAAATGGCGGTGAAACTCAAAACGACCACAGATTATACACATTTTTCAGCCACAGGCTGACAAAAAAAGAGAGAGGAAATGGCGAATTGAATTCCGTTTCAATTCTTCTGTCTTGAAAAATACAATTAATTTCACCTGCAACTGCAGCTACTTTATAAGCAGACTTGCGCAGTAAATAGTTGAAAACGCAGAAAATAATTAATTTTACATAAGAGGTGCATCAAACATATAAATAAATCATGCCTAAAATCAGTTATATATGATTCCTCTTCTGTTGTTAACGTTTCAGTTCCACTCGCTAAACAAATCTTGCTGATTGACGTGTTATTTATGTTCAAAAAAATTTAAAGGAGGAAGGGGTATGAGGAGGAGGGGTGTTGGAAGGGCCAATTGCTCATTTCAGTTCTCCAAGTGAAAATCTTAAGTGATTCTGGTCCAAAGAAGGTCCAAGCGTAATTCATGGCAATATACATTCAATCAGAGAAATGATATAAACATGGATTTTTTTTAATTTTATGCTCCATTTGTAAACAGTTTAAAGCTAAGAATAGTTAAGTTATGCAACAACTAATTTATTAAGAGAAGAAAAATTCGTATAATTTTAGAAAAAGAGAGAACATACCACAAAAAGTTATGATGTTGGCAATAATTACACCTTCAAATTCAACAATTCAAAATGTCCATGGTACCCGAAACAAAGATCGTGGGCTCTTGTCTACAAAAAAAAAAAAAAAAAAAAAAAAAAAAAAAAAAAAAAAAAAAAAAAAAAATGGCATGGGCGTCGTATCAACCAACTGGTCATAGAATACTGAAAGGACTCATTCAAATTACATATTAGACACCTGTAGTATAAATTCCATTAGTAGAAGACATCATGGTTCGTCAAAGAGCTGCTCTTGGCCATTTTGCACCGCAAAGCAACAATTTTGGCCCAAACACAGCCAAAAAGCTGCCGAATGATCACTGTGAGATACCAAATTAACTTAAATTATCAAAGCATTTTACATAAGGTCTTTCATTTTCTGAGAGCACATTGCCACTTGGTAGGTCATTTTGCCTCTAAACATACGTGCAGTTTTAGTAGAAAATGACCAGTTAATAAAGAGAAGAATTTAAAAGCTTCATTTAAGTGATTTTATCCCTTTTGGTACTTTAGTTCCATATTTGACATATTGCGTAGCTGTATAGCAAGAATTAGTGAGGAAATCAGTGGATCTTAACACTGATGAGGGAAGGGGGTTCAGCCTCTCAAATCGTTTGGGTGTATCGAGTCCGAACCGCCGGTGCTGATCTCAATCTCAAGGCCTTTCAGCAAAGAAGTGCATTGGGGGAAAGGGCGCTGGCCATTTTGTGCTTTTGCACACCCTTCTTGCTTACTTTTCCCAGATTTCTTACTTTTTCTAGAGCTAGATCGACTCTGGCACAGCTTACAGAGTTACGCCACTGACCCCCGTCCCAAACCAAATAACCGGTGACACCAGGAATCAAACCCTCACCTTTCGGACAAAGGATTCCAAATGCAGCGTGTCGTCTACTTGGCTAGGATGACTCTTTTTAACCAATAACGTCACTATTTGATTTCATGTAAAAAAAAGACCCATTTTGTACAAGAGAAACCCTTGGAGACATCATAGGCTCGCTCCTGAACAAATAAAAAGTAAACCTGTTTGGCAGACGAAGAAGCCTAAGCACATTTTCCTGAGGGGTGGGGCGAAACCGTGAAAAATTTTTCATTTTGCCGTTTGTATTTGTTTATTTAAATTTATTTATCAAAATTTATGTAAACTTTCATGTTTTTCTTGTATATTATGTATTTCTTCACACAGTTTTGTACTTTTAATGCAGTTCTGTTTTCCGGGGAGTGGGATGGGTTCTTCCCGGCTCTCGTCTTTGAACTATAGTGTTTCGAGAGCTTCCGAAATTTTCCGAATTTTCGACCGAAAGTAGGAAGAAATATTAAGTAGTAAAAATTCTGCTAGAACATTAACAATTTTCACCAAGCAATCAAATAGAAATTCATTTTTTTTAAGAAGAAAGGAACACTCATCTTTGTCAATTCAAAAAGATTCAATCACTGCTTATAATTCGTGCAAATGCCAATCACAGTTTATTGACTGTCACAGTCTATACACACAATTGGTCAATGACAAATATTTTCAGTAATTTAGCCATGTTTAGGCATGTTTTAAGGCGTCTTATATATTTTAGAAATTTGCTCCCAGCTAGATTTTACTACCGTCTAATATACCGCTTTTACTTATTTAATCTTTACCTTTGTCTTCACCTTCATCTATTTAGATGTCCCGCCCTTGATTTTTAACTTTCGAACTTATGACCAAAGCACTCCAAAAACAGAGACAAAAATGAGTATCCTCTTTCTTTTTTCGAGGGGTGACATTACAAATGAGTTTGAATTTTTGATCAAGCTAATTATTTCGTCCTTTGCTTTCCTGCTGAACTACATCCCTTTTCAACCAGGCAATAATTATAATAATCTAAAATTATTTTCACTCGGAATAAAATAAGAGTTGTCACTAATCAGTACCTATTCTCCGCACACAGTCTACATATATTCCTCGAAATAAAGGAGAGTTATGATTTGAACAAAAAAGGTAAAGGATACGGCATTAGATTTTACAGTCCCTACCGGCGGTGCTGATCTCCGTTTCTTGGCCCTTCAGCCAGGAAGTGCAATGGGGGGTTGGGGGCCAACCATCCTGCACTTTCGCACACCCTTCCTGTTTACCTTTCCCATATTTCTCCAGGTACCCATTTAGAGCTGGGCCGACTCTGGCTAAGCTTACAGAGTCACACAACTGACCCACGTCCCAAACTGAAAAATTGGGTACACTGGGTTTCGAACCCGCGTCCTCTCGGACATAGAATCCTGAATCCAGCGCACCAACCTACTCGGCCAGGACAAACCTGACGTGAAACCTCTCTCAGGGAAAGTTTCACAAAATAAATCCCTATAAATGCATTTTTGAGGCTTTGGGATTAGGACCCTACCACCGCAAGAAGGATCCCCCTTATAGCTCCTCCCTTATAGGGAGCGTAAGAAGGAGGGTATGGGGGGTAATGGTATGAAGCTATGCATTGCTGTGTAATCGTTAGTTTTAGCGGATAAACGGTCTATACTAATTGCTCTTTTTTTTATTACATATGTGTTTAAGAAGCACAACCGATTTTCAGCATGTCCTCTGAAACTGGGCGATTTTAAGATTATATAAGATTTTTTGGTATTCATTTTAAAGACAATTCTATTAACTATTTGACCGGAGATCAAAATAGCTATTTTCCTGCCATTTTCGAACAATGTCCTTGAAGTTACTGCATATGAATGGAATACGTAATACTACTAACTACTACTACTAACAACTCACCACAGTACCAAGTCACATGAGGCCAACACAGCTACGCACGCTCCTCCTCCATCCCAACCTATTCAAAGCCTCCCTCTTTGCACCCTCCTAAAAAGTTCCCATAACCTTTAAATCTTTCTTTATGACATCCTCCCACCCCAGACGAGGACGACCTGCTTTCTGTTTAGCCCTTGATGGTTGGCCGAAAAGGACAGTCTTCGGCAACATGTCATCTTCATCCGCAGAACGTGCCCTAGCCATCTCAACCTTTCTTTCTCAACCTTGCCTTCACCAACCATCTCAACCTTGCCCTAGAAATACTAATAAATAATTTGCAACACGTAGACTGGGGTTTCAAAAATTTTTTCGATCGGCTCGTTGACATACAACATGGTCATTGAAAAATATTTTGACAAAGTAATTCTAATCAGAAATCAAAATACTTATCAAATTATTACTAGATCTAAGGGCTTAATTTGGGATCTGAATTGCAAAGCCGACCGAGCTTTTCATAGAATATTTGCGACTGTTGGAAACCTGCTAGACCGATACTTTCGAAAAAAAAATTTGGCTAGGCCAATTCCGATTTCCAATTCCAATTCCTGTCGACCAAATTTGCACTCTTACATTAAGAGTTGAGAAGTGGCTAGGTCATTGGACCCACTTTATTCCTCGCTTTTGTATATTCTGAACAAGCATTTTGATTCAGCTGCTAGAAGAGCTTCAATGAAGATCCCCGCTTCTATAGATTCTGATCAAGCATTAGATTCAGCTGCTAGAAGAGCTTAAATGAAGGTCCTGGCTTTTATAGATTCTGATCAAGCATTTGATTCAGCTGCTAGAAGAGCTTTAATGAAGATCCCCGCATTTTTAGATTCTAAATCAAGCATTTGATTCGGCTGCCAGAAGGGCTTTAATGAAGGCACTGGCTTTTATAGATTCTGATCAAGCATTTGATTCAGCTGCTAGAAGAGCTTTAATGAAGATCCCCGCTTCTTTAGATTCCGATCAAGCATTTGATTCAGCTGCTAGAAGAGCTTTAATGAAGATCCTGGCTTTTATAGATTCTGATCAAGCCTTTGATTCAGCTTCTAGAAGAGCTTAAATGAAGGTTCTGGCTTTTATAGATTCTGATCAAGCATTTGATTCAGCTGCTAGAAGAGCTTAAATGAAGGTTCTGGCTTTTATAGATTCTGAGCAAGCCTTTGATTCAGCTGCTAGAAGAGCTTAAATGAAGGTTCTGGCTTTTATAGATTCTGATCAAGCATTTGATTCAGCTGCTAGAAGAGCTTAAATGAAGGTTCTGGCTTTTATAGATTCTGATCAAGCATTTGATTCAGCTGCTAGAAAAGCTTTAGTGAAGGTCCTGGCTTTGTAAGGTATGCAAGAAAAATACATTACGTGATTAGTGTTATGTATGAGAGCAACATTGCTGTGTTTAAAGTAGGAAGCGAGGTTAATAGCTGTTTTTTTTCGCGTTCTATCCCCATTTATACGGATTATTTGATGGAGCTTGTCCTAAGGAACACGGCAGAGGCTATTGGAGATCATGGAATCAAATGGTCAATTGGGGAGGTAAGACTCTCCTAGAGTTTGATTATGCTTATGATTTAAGTGCTCTAGATTAAAATGCTAGTAAAATAAATGATTTTTTTTAAATTTTGTGAAGCCATGGTGCAAGAATAGAATTGGAAATTACTGTTAAGAACACTAAGTCGCTTAGACTTGGAATTAATGAAGGTGAAGAGGTACTGTTGGGTATTGAGAAGATTGATCAAGTGGGTAGCTTCCCTTAACTAGGTTAAATTATTAGTGAAGATGAGAAAAGGGCTGAGATGGTTAGGACACGTTTTTCAAATAAAGGGTGACAGACTACCACAGGTTATTCTTTTCGGCCATCCATCTATGACCAAATGAGAAGCAGGACGTCTCTGAATGGGGTGAAAATAAATCGTAAGAAAGGTTCCAAAGAAACTGGAACTTCCTGAAAGGGCATAAAGAGGAAATCTTTGAATAGGTCAGGATGGAGGAGGAGTGTGCTCAGCTGTGATGTCCCAGGACAGCTCGGTGCTCTTGTGAGTTATTAATAACAGTGATAATAAGGGTAAAATCATCTATAGTTGGGAGCATGCGTGTTTTGCTATATTGGCATTATAATTTTTTTTTTCCTGCTGAATCTTCACATTTAAAAAAAAATTGACCGCCCGCGAAGAAAGATTGTAGCCCAAAACCTAACTTAAGTTTTTTAACACCGGAGAGTATCTTAATATAAAGCTTATCATGCCTTCAGTGAGAATTTATAACTCCCTCAGAACAAAGATATTTAAGTAAGGTGCACATGCCGTTGATGTATCCTTAGAGACACAAAACAGAAAAGAGCCAACATTTTGCAAAGATTTGCTGTTAACTCGAAGTAATGCTATTTTTTAATTTCTAGATCATGGTTGCCATTGAGGGAAGCAAATAGTAGCAAAATTTTCCTTGACCGAACAAAGGCGAAGCCAGCTAATTTTATGATCCCAAAAATTAAAATTTAGCTTGAATTTTGCAGAATCTGACTTATCTCCTTCTTCGGTAACATTTTGCTATTCAGCCATTTCCGAACTAAACACTAAATAAAGGTAAGGTAAAGAATATACGACATGGATTTTACAATCCCCTGAAATAATGCCTAGATGTAGCATCGGCTATTCCCTAAATTTTCTGGTTTTGCCGCTTTTTTTAATGACATTATGAACCTACTGTTGATGAGAAATAAGTACAAAAAAAGGATACAAACCAAAAAAATTAATAAGCTTTTGGATTTATCCTTTGTCTATATTCAGAGATGAGAGGGGGGCAGTTAAACAGATAGTGACTCTGAAAATTCAAAATTTCGTCAATTCATAATTTTTTGATTATAGTGTTTAGATCAGAAGAGGCCAGAAAATTGTTAGAAACATTTTCATTTTTTTCTTTATCATTTCTTTTCGTCTCTATTTAACACTTTCCTTATCAATAATTCAGGTCCCGTTCCTATCTTTAATTGGGACTAGTCTGGATTGACTGCTTCCTTTCAATTTTCTAATATGTACAAAAATAAAATATTGTGTGTTCAGAAACTAATGTAAAAGTAGTGTAAAAACAAGGTTGTCCATAGCCATCTCCTTTCTTTCCCCAAACCAGAGAATTAAGTATTTTCTAAAAAGTCAGAAAAACAAATACAACCTGAAATGACGTTTTAGAACATTAATTTGAAAATTATGTTTGTTTGTCTCAAAATGTCCAATTTTTGTACAAGTGTATATAAGCATGGCAAGACTCGTGGCTCGCCAGCGTCACTTTTAGTGCCAGAAATCCTGAACTCTGTGTTCATAGACAGAAATACTGTTAATTATTTTCCTCTGAACTAGAAATGTCAATAATTTTCTCTTTTAAATTTATTTGTCTGCTAGACAAAACATCCATCAATTTTGGCAACAGATGGAACAAAACAGCTCTAAAATGTGTTATAAATTGGATCGTATCTTCATTAAAAAAAAAGTAGTTTCACTTTGATTAACTATTTCTTATCCCATCTTTTAGCCAAATCGCAAGCACAAATGAGGACAGTCTAAAGATAATTAAAGTCTCTGCTACACAAAATTTGTGTCATTCATCTGTTCGTTGTTATTTAATTAAAACAAAAAAATTGATTAAACCATGTCATTAACAGAAGTATCTTTATAATGCCATTATCACTTGGAAGATTCTTATTAATGGCCAATAGCCGTGTGACATAGATTTGGAAGTTAAGGAGAAGGAGTTTAAGTGTCGTTTGAAAATCCTTGAGCAAGTTCATTCTAAAATTCAGCCAGAAGGATGCAATTAGGCAGTGAGGTCAAGATCTGGTAATGGCGTGTTAATGGAACGTAAACGTTATTCGCACATCCCTGGCTAAACTTGTTCTGAAATTTGGCAACATTTTTGCCGTTTGGTAGCAGTGTTCTGATTTAGCAACAGTGAAGGCAAAACTTTCGCCGTTTGGTAGCGGTATTCTTATTTAGCAACAGTGAAGGCAAAACTTTTGCCGTTTGTTAGCGGTACTCTGATTTAACAACAGTGATGGCAAAACTTTCGCCGTTTGGTAGCGGTGTTCTGATTTAGCAACAGTGGTGGCTGTTACTTAAATTCGCCGTTTGGTAGCGGTGTTCTGATTTAACAACAGTGATGGCAAAACTTTCGCCGTTTGGTAGGGGTGTTCTGATTTAGCAACAGTGAAGGCAAAACTTTCGCCGTTTGGTAGCGGTACTCTGATTTGACAACAGTGATGGCAATACTTTCGCCGTTTGGTAGCGGTGTTTTGATTTAGCAACAGTGGTGGCTGTTGTTAAATTCGCCGTTTGGTAGCGGTGTTCTGATTTAGCAACAGTGAAGGCAAAACTTTCGCCGTTTGGTAGCGGTGTTCTGATTTAGCAACAGTGAAGGCAAAACTTTCGCCGTTTGGTAGCGGTGTTCTGATTTAGCAACAGTGAAGGCAAAACTTTTGCCGTTTGGTAGCGGTACTCTGATTTGACAACAGTGATGGCAATACTTTCGCCGTTTGGTAGCGGTGTTCTGATTTAGCAACAGTGGTGGCTGTTACTTAAATTCGCCGTTTGGTAGCGGTGTTCTGATTTAGCAACAGTGAAGGCAAAACTTTCGCCGTTTGGTAGCGGTATTCTTATTTAGCAACAGTGAAGGCAAAACTTTTGCCGTTTGTTAGCGGTACTCTGATTTAACAACAGTGATGGCAAAACTTTCGCCGTTTGGTAGGGGTGTTCTGATTTAGCAACAGTGAAGGCAAAACTTTTGCCGTTTGGTAGCGGTACTCTGATTTGACAACAGTGATGGCAATACTTTCGCCGTTTGGTAGCGGTGTTCTGATTTAGCAACAGTGGTGGCTGTTACTTAAATTCGCCGTTTGGTAGCGGTGTTCTGATTTAGCAACAGTGAAGGCAAAACTTTCGCCGTTTGGTAGCGGTGTTCTGATTTAGCAACAGTGAAGGCAAAACTTTTGCCGTTTGGTAGCGGTACTCTGATTTGACAACAGTGATGGCAATACTTTCGCCGTTTGGTAGCGGTGTTTTGATTTAGCAACAGTGGTGGCTGTTGTTAAATTCGCCGTTTGGTAGCGGTGTTCTGATTTAGCAACAGTGAAGGCAAAACTTTCGCCGTTTGGTAGCGGTGTTCTGATTTAGCAACAGTGAAGGCAAAACTTTCGCCGTTTGGTAGCGGTGTTCTGATTTAGCAACAGTGAAGGCAAAACTTTTGCCGTTTGGTAGCGGTACTCTGATTTGACAACAGTGATGGCAATACTTTCGCCGTTTGGTAGCGGTGTTCTGATTTAGCAACAGTGGTGGCTGTTGCTTAAATTCGCCGTTTGGTAGCGGTGTTCTGATTTAGCAACAGTGAAGGCAAAACTTTCGCCGTTTGGTAGCGGTGTTCTGATTTAGCAACAGTGAAGGCAAAACTTTTGCCGTTTGGTAGCGGTGCTCTGATTTAACAACAGTGATGGCAATACTTTCGCCGTTTGGTAGCGGTGTTCTGATTTAGCAACAGTGAAGGCAAAACTTTCGCCGTTTGGTAGCGGTGTTCTGATTTAGCGACAGTGAAGGCAAAACTTTTGCCGTTTGGTAGCGGTACTCTGATTTAACAACAGTGATGGCAATACTTTCGCCGTTTGGTAGCGGTGTTCTGATTTAGCAACAGTGGTGGCTGTTACTTAAATTCGCCGTTTGGTAGCGGTGTTCTGATTTAGCAACAGTGAAGGCAAAACTTTCGCCGTTTGGTAGCGGTGTTCTGATTTAGCGACAGTGAAGGCAAAACTTTTGCCGTTTGGTAGCGGTACTCTGATTTAACAACAGTGATGGCAAAACTTTCGACGTTTGGTAGCGGTGTTCTGATTTAGCAACAGTGAGGGCAAAACTTTCGCCATTTGGTAGCGGTGTCATGATTTAGCAACAGTGAAGGCAAAACTTTTGCCGTTTGGTGGCGGTATTCTGATTTAACAACAGTGATGGCACTGTTTAAATAAAACCCTCATATGTGTAATAATTTCTGTTCGTTTTAGGTTTTGATGTTGCTCCTTACTTTCAGTTGAAGAAACTTGTTTTTCTTCGTTTAATCGTGTTCAAGAACAACTTTGCAGAAAAATTCCGGATAAGTCTCATGTTAATGCGTTGGTTATTTCAAACATCTATTGCTTGTAATTACAGATTATTCACATGCGTCATCTATTTAAACAAAAGCAAGAATTTTTGATAGATGCCAGCCAAAACCTACCGAATCCTAAAGCTGAGTTTCTCTTTTGCATTTGAAAAGTGAATAAGCCATAAAACTATGACACTATGAAATATATATTTTTTTTGGGTGGGAGGGGTCTCTGGCTGATATAACTTCCTATTAGTCTATAAAATATTAAATAGAAATGCCATTTAAGACACAATACCTCTTGAAAATTTTATTTAAAACTCAAGTTATTCTTTACAGCTGTCTTCCAGTGAGAGCTCTCTTCCAGGGATAGCCCTCTTCCAGGTAATCTCTCTTTCAAGGATTATCTTATAAATACCCATCCTCTTCTGCTAAGTAGACATAGAGGAGAAAGTTCATACCAATAAAAATGATTTAACAAGGGGGTAATTTTATTTTCTTGAGAGATGTTTGAAACTAACTGAAATATACATCTTATTATTTCTATTTGAAAACAGACGTTTTTTTAATGGTCTGAAAAAGCCCTATCCAGAATCAATAAACTGTAATGAAATGTACGCAAGAAGAGGCTGGGGACTTCATGCCTGATACTGTCTCTTGAAATTTGAAGTTTTATTATTTCTCCCTATTTTTCATATAATTCGTCCATTTATATCGTTTTCAAAGGATATTTGACATATTTTACTCTTTACCAAAACATATTCCCGCAGAGGTGCAAACAGAGAAAATCTTCGTTCAGTTTTATAGCGAACGACAATATTCAAGTGACAATTGAGTGAATTTAGGGAACAAATGAGCTTAGGTCATGTAAATTAACTCCACTAATACCCAGGTATGCTCCCTTAGCAGTTCAATTTATGTAAATTGGCTAACTTATTTTAGTAATTTCTTAATAATTGATTAAGTGTGCAAAGGGCCTGTTTTGGGTCAAATTTTGATTATTTTGTTCTTTCTTTTTTTCATGTAAATACTTTCTGTATTTATTGATTTTTTATGTCAAAGCAAAATTTAAAAAAGAAAAAAAAAATCAAATTTATGAAAGTAATCAAACTTATAAACTTAAGGTTTATGATCCCTGTTCCGATTTCCCATGTTAAATTTCTGGAAGCTTCTATTTCTTTGTACTTCACCACAAGATTAAGATAGAGATACCATTCGATAGCGAAGACTGTGTTCTTGAAAATCTCTATCTTAGATTTTTTTTTAGTTTTCCTTATTTTTTTTTATCTTTCAAAAACCTTGTAAATACTTTTGAAAAGTAGGGTCTCATTAAAAATTTTGTATATCTTTATTTTCGATCAAAATAAAAAAATATACACACCGCTGTATTCAGAACTTCCTGATCTATTTACTTGCGTGGTTAAAATTACAATATTGCTCAAATTTGTCTTAAAAACGCAGTTTAAATTTCTATAAAAAACAGAAAATTGAGAATATTCAATGAATCCGAGAGGGCGCACAAGTGCTGAATTTGGGTTTATCGTCAGGAGATTCAATGCAGTGGGTGGTTTTGGGGAGAGAACACATATGATTGGGTGTTACTCATCAGAGCTGTAAACTGCCTGTTGATATCTCTGGGTCGTATCTAATATTGTAAAGAAGTTTCTTTACATTGTATCTAATATTGTTCTATGAGAAGATAATGGGTAATAAGAAAGCAGCAGCGTTAAATAAAAGGAGAAAGTTGGGACAGTTCCGAAGGCAAGTTAATTTCCTCCTCTATTGTTTTATAATTATGTACGTAGTATAATTTTATTATTCAGTCTATCCTGTTAAAGGTAAATCCAATGTTAATAATAATTCCTTGCTGTTCATGCTAAAGATTTTTAGAAAAAGCTTCTTATTCGAATAAACATCCCTTATGTTCCAGGATTCGTTCTTTAGAATAGGAACAAAAAGTTAAACTTAGCGTAAAGAGCAAGCCTAAGATAAGGATTTTATTAAGCACCAACTTTTGTTTATCTTATATTTTTATGTTGCTCCTTATTTTCAGTTTAAAAAACTACTTTTTTTAATTAATTTCTTGTCATTTTTCCAAATATTGTTAAGAAATTTGCCACCTCTTTTTCAAGGGGCTTCCTTGGAGCACCCCCCCCCCCTCGTATTAAAACCCCTATTAGAGAAAGTTCCTACTGTATAAAATTCTCCCCTGTAAATTTTAATAACTATTCTTTTTTGCTACATTCGAGCATTTTGCACAAGAAAATCTTTTTATGTCACAGACTTGTGTATTTCCATAGAATAAGGCTACTTTCTTAAACGGTTAGAAAAGTTTTGCATAGAACAGTGTTATTCATACGAGAGGATACTCTAATGTACTTACTCTATTGATCATGTGCGTGATTAGTTCTAAAAACTGCTGAGCAATGCCAATGGCAGGCCTAATAAATTATTTTAGATCAATTTAGACCAATTGATAGTTCTTTCAGGCAATTAAATAAAAAAAAAAAGTTTTTCCAACTGAAAGTAAGGAGCGACATTAAAACTTAAAAAGAACAGAAATTATTCCGTATATGAAAGGGGCTGTTCCCTTTGAAAAAAACTTGAAAAAAACTTAAGCGTAAAGAGCTAGGTGTTGAGGAGGGAACAGCCCCTTTCATATACGGAATAATTTTTGTTCTTTTTAAGTTTTAATGTCGCTCCTTACTTTCAGTTGGAAAAACTTTTTTTTTTATTTAATTGCCTGAAGAGGGGAAAACCCCTTTCATTCACGGAATAGTTTCTGTTCGTTTTAAGTTTTCTTAAAACTTAACCTTACTTGCAGTTAAAAAAAAATTGTTTGTTAATTTAATTCGGAATGTTTTTGCATTAATACATGTTTTGACATGGATACTTTTAAAAAAAGGGGTGGGGGCGGCCTAGTTGCCCTCCAATTGTGGTTACTTAAAAATACAACTAGAACTGTTTTTTTTTCGAACGTTTTTATTAGTAATAATATACGCAACTTGCGAATTAACTAAATTAACGAACTTCTATTTTGGTATATTTTTATTACGTATATGAGGAGGCTCGCCCAATCTTCAATACCTTTGTCTTAACACTAAAGCTCGAATTTCATCCCAATTCTTTAATAATAACCCCTGAATCACAAAGACCTCGATATAAATAGTAGAAATTACTAAAAATACTTTAGGTTAAAGAGCAAGTTATTGTGGAGGAGACGAACCCCCTTATATACATAATATTTTCTGTTCGTTTTAAGTTTTAATGCTGCTCCTTAATTCCAGCCGAAAACATTTTTTTTATCTATTTTTACCTTATTTTTTTAATAATGCTAGAAAATCCTGCCACCCCTCTCTCTTAATGGAAATTTTATTCCCTCATGATACATTCTTCCTTGGAAAGATCCGACCAACCCCAACCCCACTGTGAAAAATTCCCCTGAAAAGACGGCTGTACCCTTTGCAATAACAATTACTATATGTAAACAATCGTCAAAGTTTTTAACTTGCAGCCTCTCCCCCCTGGGCCTGTGGGGGATTGAGTCGTTCCCAAAGACATAGTTATTAGGTTTTTGAATATGCTTAACAAAATGGCTATCTCAAAATTTTGACCCGTTGACTTTGTGAAACCAATGAGCGGGGAAGGGGGTCTAGGGGCCCTCCGATTTTTTCGGTCACTTAAAAAGGGCACTAGAAATTTTTATTTTCTTTAGAATGAGCCCTCTTGCAATATTCTAGGCCTATTTGGTCAATACGATCACCCCTGGAAAAACAAAAATAAACATGCACCCGTGATCTGTCTTCTGGCAAAAAATACGAAATTCCACATTTTTGTATATGTGAGCTTGTAACTTCTACAACAGGGTTGTCTGATATGCTGAATCTCATGGTGTGATTTTCGTTAAGATTCTATGATTCTACTTTTTAGGGAGTTTTGTCAGGCTCGGTAACTTTTGATGAGTATAACTAAACTTGATGAAACTTATATATTTGAAATCAGATTCTTTTGATGTAACTATTGGTATCGAAATTCCGTTTCGGTTTTAAGGTTTTAAATTCCGGCTTTAAGGAGTTTCGGTTACCATTGAGCCGGGTCGCTCCTTACTACAGTTTGTTACCACGAACTGTTTGATACTCATTTTGTTTTACAGATATAATAAAAGGGACAATATTCCCAAAACTGACATTCCAGGAAAAAGAGGACTATATGGTCAATTAGACAGCGATGGTCAGCAAAAACTAGATCAGATTATAGCCGTGCAACAAGAAGCATCTTTTCATGGTTTAAAGGTCATTGAAGGGCCAGGAAAACTTAGTGAAGATGAAGGATTTAAAGAACTACTTAATGAAAATTACATTGTCAACGTTTTTCATTTTGCTACCAATCTCCTCAAGATAAATGACCACTAGTAAGTTATTTCTTAAGTTCCTAGACAGTTAGCCTTCTCTGTAAGACAAAATAAATGTTGGAAATTTGTGGTTTTTAGTAATATAAATTCTACCACTCACGAACACAAGATTCTTTGTTGGTGAACTGCGGCTCTGAAGCCTTTCTTTTATCTCTCTCCACTCTACTCGCTTTGGTCAGTATCTCTGACCTCCTAGCCTCACATGAGATTTTTTTTTTTGAGTATCTTCCTTTTTTGTGTGTGTGTTAGGGGGGGGGGGGGTATGTAATCTGCAAGTTTTGCGTTTTTCCAAAATTAATATTTTAATTTCTCGCATTTGTAGTTTTATTAGTTATCTTTTTCTGTCAGTGCATACACAGACTAGGACACATAGAAAAGGATACATTTGACATAACACAAGTCGCGATTCGTCACCTTTTTGTCACCTTTTTGCCCCCTTCGATTTTTAAATGTCTCCAATTGCAGCCTCCCTCTCTTTGCTTTTCCTACTACAAAGCAGCTCAGGCTGTCAACTCTTGCACGCTTGCTATCTTAGCGTTATATTTCCTATATTTAATAAATTTTTCTGTAGTCTTTAGTTTTGGGAGTTTCGTCTTATTAACATTCAATGGCGTCTAGTTTTGACGCCTCTGAGGATATATTATCGTACCTAGATTAAGCCCTCCCCAGTTTACAAAAAAGTTTGAGGAGTATTTTCATTGAAAAATCTCAGGCTGATAATCCCAGATGGATTTCTAAGAGAATGGAAACTATTTCAAGCACACGGTTCCATTCAATCTGTGTTCGTAGGCCTGCCACATCTTCGGCAAGACTTGTCAAAGAAATAGTAACAGGGAAACAAGTGCATTGCAACTGACAAATGAATCACGGAGTTGAATGTGAGTCAATTGCAATTTCGTGTTTTGAAAGAAAAAAGGGCCAAGTTGTTCAAAGATCGAATGATTTTGGCCTTTTTGCTGATAAAGAAAGATGGTGGCTTGTTACTTCTCCTGACGGGATATGCGATTCTGGACTTGTTGAAGTTAAAACAATAACAAATATTCAAAAAGACAAAACAATAAAAGAAGCAGCACAAGGAAATTTAGTGAGTGGTTTTTTCCTTAGGTGGGATCCTGTTGAGAACCGTCTTCTACTCAAAAGGGAACACAAATATTATTACCAAATACAAGGTCAGCTCAATATCATAGACAAAGAAACTTGCTTTCTAATAGCCTTTGTTGACGAAAATGATCTTGAAATTGTCGAGGTCCAACGTGACATAGAATTTTGGAAAAAGATGTTGCCAAAACTGGACCACTTTTGGGAACATTGCTTACTTCCCGAGCTTATTGACTCAAGACTCGCACGAAATATGGACGTTCGTGAGCTTCCTGAGGTCATAGAAGCTCAATCGAAAATGAAAGAAAAAAAAGATGATCTCTGAGAAAAAACGGAAAATTGACGAAATTTAATTCTTGTTTTATGTAAACTTTTGTTTACAGGACTTCTAAACAGACCAAAACATGGTCTTTTTTTCTTTAGTTATCCCGAGAACTCTTTTTTTTCTGTCAATTTTGTACAGAGAAATTTTTTTTTTCTTTTCGTTATACAGTTACAGATCGCTTATAACGATTAAAAAACAGCAGATCCAGTTTTCCTTGTACATCTTTCCTTTCAGCTGCAAACCTTTCCCTTTGTATTCTAATCAAGTCATCAATTCCAGTCAATCTTTTGGATAGCCTTTCAATTATGAAACCCGCCGTGTATCCAAAATTATCTATTAGTCCTCTCTTTTATTATTTGATTTATAACTGTGAGTTTGTGTCTGTTAAGTATTTGTATCCCCACCCCCTCTTTTAACATTTATGAAATACAACAACAGTTGTTTCAACTTAAAGTAAAGAGCATCATCAAGACTCTAACAAACAGGAGTTATTACGTATATGGATGCCCCTGCTAAATACCTTACTCTTTACGCTAATGTTTTTCATAACTTTCGAAAGCTTTTGATTCTTAAGCCGCCCGTGTGCTTCAGAAGTAGGTCAGGAATGGGGCAAGAAGTCAAACTTTAGATTAAAGAGCAAATTATGAAACAGGTAGCAACCCCCCTCATATACGTAATAGTTTCTATTATTTTTAAGTTTTAATTATGCTCCTTACTTTCAGTTGAAAAAAAACTGTTTTTATATTTAATTTGTGATCGTTTAGATTGTACTTGTATTACAAGAAATACATTTCTATGAAATTCTTTTAAAAGTAAACGAGATAATAAAAACCAAAAAAACAATAATTCTTATAGAAATAAAACATATGCTCTTTTGTTAACCCTTCTGATATGCTTATTTTATCTCGAGTATTAGGTACAGTCTATTTCTACCGATTCTTCTTATAATTATTCTGGTTATAATTATATATATTTCTACACATTCGCCAGACTCTGTTTAACCCGGTTGCATAAGAATGATATTGATCACTTCCCAATCTATGTACGAGTATTCATTAAAAAATAAAATTACATGTGGTAATTCCACGTGTTGCTATAAGGATTTCAGTTTTTCAGGATTAAACTTAGGAGGGACAGTGTCATTTTTCAGAATTAACCCTCTCCCCAAACTCCCCCAAAGGGAGCGGATCTGTTCCCGTTATGCGAATCACGTATCCAAGACTTTTCTTTATTTTTCCCACCAAGTTCCATCCCGATCTCTCCGTTCTAAGCGTTTTCCAAGATTTTTCCAAGACAAAAGCTAATCACGTATCTAGGACTTGTGCTTATTTCCCCCTCCAAGTTTCATCCCGATCCCTCCACTGAAAGCATTTTCCAAGATTTTAGGTCCCCCCAACTCCGCCAAATGTCACCGGATCCGGTCAGATTTGAAATAAGAGCTTTGAGACACGATATCCTTCCAAAAATCAAATTTCATTAAGGTCCGATCATTCCTTCGTAAATTAAAAATACCTCATTTTTTCTATTTTTTCAGAATTAACCCTCCCCCCGAACTCCCCCAAAGAGAGCAGATCCGTTCCCGTTATGCGAATCACATATCTAAGACTTGTTTTTATTTTCCCCGCCAAGTTCCATCCCGATCCCTCCACTCTAAGCGTTTTCCAAGATTTCTCCCCCCCCCAACTCCCTCCAGTGTCACTGGATCCGGTCAGATTTAAAAGAAGTGCTCTGAGACACGATATCCTTCAAAACATCAAATTTTAATAAGATCCGATCACTCCTTCATAAGTTAAAAATACCTCATTTTGTAGATACCAAGTACTTAGTATCTACAGTGTCACTTGATAGATACCAAGTGCCATATAAAAGTAGAAAAACAATAAATTTTAAAATGCACTCTATGCCTATGCATGTCGTCACAGTTTCATAAAAATGGGCATTTTGTGCTAGAGAATTACGGTGCTCATTTGCTCTTCACCCGTCGATAACCAAGCTTTGCAAGACGCAGACGAATATATTACTATTTCTCTGCTGAAGGACATATTGGAACATATGGACATTTCCAATAAGACACTGTAAGTTTAAGAGAAAAAAAAATCTCTTGCCATTATCTAACTAAATACCGCTGACGGAAATTTTGTCGTAAATTCTAATCAGAAGAAAACTCTGTGTAAAAATATCAATCTTCGAAGCTTTAGACAAAAATTAATTTCATTGGTTTATTTAGGCCCGCCTTACATTTTGCTTTTGACCAATAAGGAAAATGGGGTGAAATTTTAAAAAGTTCAATCAGCACTTCCTAGCGGAATTTGTTTGTCTTGAGACAAAGGTATAATAAACCTTAAGAACGTAGTTTCGCAAATAAATTTAAAATAGCCAAATTCACGGACGTAGCTAAACTGTTAAATCTGTAAATTGTTACTCTCTTCCCATCTATATTGCTCTATCTTTTCTTTAACCATAAATACAGAAAAAAGTCTCTTATGGCACAATAAAACCAATAGATGAATACAATAGATTTAGTTTTGGTCAACTTCAGAGACAATTATGTTAAATTCTCTCTTCAAAAAAAGGAAAAATAAATAAATTACGCATTTCTCAAAAAGGATCTCAAATCGCGCTGTTTTATTGAAGCGAACTTTATTTTTTATATAACCGATCTATTGTGTTTTTGGAAATCAAAAACTTAGAAAAAATGATAAAAGAAGTATGTTATAAGTTACAATTGTGGACGCGTAATTCTCTCTCCAAAGTTTTCGAATGATTCTTTTTTTTTTTGGTTTTTAAAATTAAAGAAATTCTATCACAGGTATAACCCGTTATTCATAAATGCCACTGCTTTGTTACTTTAGGCCAAAAAATAAAGCTTAACATAATCTTTGTGGCTAGCCTAAAATTACCGCATTTAAAATCTAAGTCAGCTTTTTTGCCTATAAAATAATACCTTTTGATTAATTCATATGCAATTGATGGTAAAAACAATTAGATTCATTGTCTACTAAGTGACTGCCACAAAAAAACTTAAGTAATAACTGCAAAATTAAGTCATAGAATTGCAATACGATTTATAATCGTTATATAATCAAGTGAAGACGATTTTTCCAATCCTGAATTGGATCGGAAAGTAATAAAAAATCGACCAAATAGCACAGGTATGCAGTCCCTTGTTCCTGAGAATGAACGAACTTTACAACTCCTGGGTACAATTCTTTGATAGAAGAGAAATCTGCAAACCGTGAAGCTATTTAGCAGCTGGACTGTAAAGTTCAACCGTTAAAAATTGATTGATCAGGATCTCCTTGGCTTTAAATATCCTCTCACAAAGTCTCAAGTGAATATAGGTGCTCTAGCGCGGAAGGTAGGAAGGATCAGAAGTGGTGGACATTTGTGAAAATCCGAATGCTCTCTTTCTTCAGTCACAAACAAGTCTTAAAAATCATAGTTCTTACATTCCATTGACCTAAGATAATCAGTGGCATTGACTTCACCCTCAAGCGTCCAGAATCAGTCAAGCAAATCAGTGAAAAGTTGCCAGCCTACCTTTATGATGAAGATTTTACAACAAAAGATGATCTTGGAAGGAACAAAGGCCTACTTTATGCCTCAGATCATGCAGATAAAAATTAAGAATGTAGTGCACCAAAATAGGTGCAGGAGGCCTGCCTTTCTGCAAAAAAAAAAATGTTTGGTGATGGCAGTTTCGTTTTCAAAAAGGGGAGAGTTTATTGAAGTGGCCATCCAGTCCAATTATACTTCCCAATTATACTAAATAAATGCTCTTGCGCGATTCCCTGGAACTATTTGGGAGGTGGTAGTGGAAGGGGAGGGGAGCTTTAATGCAATCGGAAGATCCTTGTGTGATTACAGTTCAAACAAGGTGCAACATACCTACCTTTCAACTAAAAAGTTGACAATAGGAGAGGCGGTGGTATTGTGAAATGAAAATCTTTGAATGAACTAGATTCAAAAAGGCGCAAAAACCTGCGTTTCGGGAAAAAGTTAGGATCAAGGGAGCTACTAGGGAAGGGATGGGATTGACGCAGGGATCAAGGGCTCAGGATTTGATTTTTGGCTCCAGCTTCTTTTCGAAAGCAATCAGGTCTTAGCTTTTATTTTCGCAAAGTTATTATCCGATTTATCTGTACCGTGTGAACTCCAACAAAGTCGATGCCAACAAACCAAGGTTTTCAAAATATTATGTCTAAAGAACGAATTCTGGTACGAAAAACAAGCACAGCATATATAGTCAGCCCCTCAAGATGTTTTGATTGGTCTTAAGGAGAAATCTGTGCATCTACTAGTTCAAAGGCAAATTTTCTTGTTATGGGCAAACTTTCCAATATCAGTATTCAGAAAGCAGTAAGGGAATCCACCAATTTCCTTACCAAGGGAATAAGTATTAAGGCTTTCGGGGTAAGTTTGTTCCCATGCCTCTACCTAAAGCCCGAATACGGAAAGTAAGACCACAAAATCAACTAAAATCACTAGCGGAAAGACATGTAAACACAGATGGCAGCACGATCGCACACGTAAATAAATACTACTTTTTTGATCTGCAATTTTATCTATTTGTTATTCTAAAAAATATCTCAGCAATGAAAAAAAAAATTAACCGGCACACATATCATACACATTTAAACTTTAGTCCAGCTTCTATTTGGAACCCAGTTTCAGCAGCTACGAAAGTGCCCTTGAGCTCTTGAATTTGCCCACCTTATTCGATCAAAGACATGAGCTAATAATGAAATTTGGGAAATCACTATTAACAAACGGGAAGCACCGATCCATACTTCCACCATCCGCATCAATCAGAAGACATACTAGGCATTACAAGAAACTAGAACCAGTCAAGTGCCGTACGAACAGATTCGCAAACTACTTTGTACCATATTTCGTAAGAGCATTTAAGAAGTGAATTGAAAGTTGTGTCATATTTCGTAAGTGTATCTAACTACTGACCATTTTGTGATTGTAAAAAGAGCGTAATTTAACATTCATTTTTGAGTGCTACGATAGCTATTTCAATAAACGAGTACGAATACGAATTAAACAGAGTTTTCTACTCGGAAACCGAAACGTGGCTCAAAGAAGTGAAAGGCGGGATAACTTCGGAAAACTCCCAGATTATAAGACTCCATGTTAGCTCTCCCATTGTAGGCTCTGGCTCAAGGACAAGCAATAGCCATTGTGTTTGGACCCGGGTAGGATCATACACAACTTCCTAAAAGCAATCATATTCATCTATTTCGCCAGACCTGTGGCTCAACCTTTAAGCTCCAGATCTTCGACCCTTACCAATACCTGGCAGTAAACTTAAATCGGTGGCATATAGAAAACAAGAAAGGAAGAAACAGGATAAAACCATACTGTTGTTCCAGCAACGGAACTGTACATTAAATAAGTAATTAAATGATTAATAAAGCTATGCAAATAAAATAATAAATATTAGTCAGTAATATAAGACGCTGATCTCTATATCTCTCTCTATTCGTAAAACTACCCCCCCCCCCCCCCTCTGTCACAGCAACATTGTCACTGAAAAAAAAGCCAAAAAGTTTCAGCAATGCTCAATTGCAGCCATTAAGAGCCACTAAAAGTCGCTAAGATTCAAGGAATCCTCAAACATGCACACATTCTATTTAAGATTAAGTAGGAGCGACTTGAGAGCTTTGCCCTCAAATAATATAGTAAAGGAGAGAAAAATCCAGTTTTTCCGGATAATTATTTTTAATTTTTCCGGTTAATTCTGGAAAAAATTACTATGTTAATCTAATATAGTAAAGGAAAGAAAAATATAGATCGGAGAGAAAAATCAAGTTCATCTCTAATAAAGAAAAGAACATTGCCTTCAACATGTCGTGTCAACTGATAAATTCACAATCTTATTCTTAAAAATCAAAATAAAAATACTAGTTCCGTTTGTTTTTATTTTTTTCTACTTTTACTTTGCGTGGGGTTGAGCTAAGAATAACCACTTTTGCCAAAACGGTAAATATTTATATTTGCACCTTTTTATTTCAAACTAGCCTATTTAACGCACTGCCTTAGCATCATTGAATGTATATTATCAATAAAAGATTTTATTGATACTATCAATGTCTTAGCATATAATGTATATTATCAATAAAAGATTAAAATCTAGAATCTGCACGTTTTCGGATATTTTTCAGGTTGAATCCAAATAGAAAGTAAATATTATTTTCCCAAATGAATGTGAAGAGTTATATTAAAACTTAAAACGAACATAAATCCTTCCGTATATGGAGGGGGGGCTGCTCCAATTCTATTTCCCGTGAAAACACCACTTTTCAATTTCCGTTCGAATAAGCCCTCTCCTGATCTTCTTAGACCATTGATCCGATACGATCACCCCTGGGAAAAAGAAAAACAAGAAAAAAACATAAACAAACAATCATCTGTGATCTTTCTTAAGGAAAAAAGGAAAAATTCCACAATTTTGTATATATGAGCTTGAAACGTCTATAGAAGGTTTCATTAAAATAGTGAATCTAATGAAGTGATTTCCATTAAGATCGCTTGACTTTTTTTGGGGGGGGGATTTTTCTTCTATTTTTCGAAAAACAGGATAATTTTGCATAGTCGTAGCTTTTGGGTAAAAATTAAACTTGTATAATTTTATATATTTGGAATCAGCATATAAAGCCAATTTTTTTAATGTATTATTCAAAATCAAAGTTTCAATTTTTAGGCTTTTGGTTACTGTCGGCCTTAATTGGCAACTGTTTGATATACCCTTTGATTATAATCCAAACTCTAATCGATTAAGCTTAAACCAATTCTTAGTTTTCTAGCTCTGCTGGTTAATGGTAGGTTGCGTTACGCAACGTCAGGAACGTTGCTGGTTTTAATCCTGTTTAAAAAAAAAAAAAAATCAAGAATCAAATTTCTCTCGTTGGTTTCCTTACTCTTTTCTTTGTCCAAACAAAACTTGTTTGTGTACGGGATGAGCAAAACAAGACTGGTATCCTCATTTTTGACAAAGTCTTACACGAAGACCTAATTTGTTGAAAAAATGTTGTTTTTTTTTGGAGAAAAAAACACTAATCTTAATGCTTTTCCCATTAATCAAATTGTGGCTGCTAAATTTGTATTAAAAGATAATAAAACCTGGAAATTAATAATAGAAATGTCAATATAAAAAGACAATTCATGATAATTGTGATGCAACACGAGCAAATAATTCTCAGATATACAAAAATCTCATAATTTGTTTGGGTACAACTTCTTAGCAGAATCTTTTTTTTAAATGCACCATTGAAAGCAGCTTAACGGATTATCTAAGCTTTTCCAAACTAATACTTAAATAAGTTTCACCAAAATTGACGAACCAAAGGCGTCCATATGACGGCCAAGAAAAACATAGATAAACGTTCAAATCCACACCTTGTTTTGCCTATTTGCTGTCATAAATGCTTAAATTCGAAAGACAGGACAAATTCAACGGCTTTTAAATTCTGGAAGTTGGAAAACTGAGGGTTAATGGAGCTAGAGCCTTGTTTTACTAGAAGAAAATATTTAACACATCCTGATCTTGTATTAATCCGATGTATTGACAGCCCCTGCATACGTTTTGACAGTTCTGCTACAACCATATATGACTGTAACCCTACATCCTATGGTTGGTCGTCCCCAAGGGGTAGACCTCGAACCAGGCTCACAGGGCTTTCACATTATATGCGTTTGAAAACCTGAATGAGTGCTTCTTCAGAATTTTTCCTTTGTATTAAAGTTGTTAGTAATATGGTATTGCTTATGGATAGGTTTATAATCATGCAACAGAAGCTAGGAAGCTACCAGGCTTATGGACATATCACAGGCAATTTTCAAATTTATAAAACAAACATATGATGTACGTAATCGTAAGTGCATAGATCTTTACAGAATTCATAAAGAATTTCGTAGTTATGACAACATACTTAAATCTTTTCCTTAAAAAGCGAAAGAATATCACACTTGAATTTTCTCAAGTTGTCAAGAAGTGAAATCCTTACAAGTAATAAGCAATAAAAAGTTTGAAATAAAAAATAGGCACTATGTGTAACGTTAATTAGTCAGCCATGTCGATTTGATTATTTTGTTACATAACCGTTCTTGCGTGTACGGTAGCTGAAGATTCTCAGTGCAGAAATGCGAAGTATAAGATTGACGGGGTCTGGAATAGCCTTCACATATTCACAGAAATATTCACAATCGATTCAGCTTTTCTCAACACCAAAAGTACTCCAGAGTAAGAATGTTTTTGGAATTCGCTTTCTGGGCTTTTCTTTATTTTAAACGCTGTCTTTCATTCTTCGTTCCAAAAAATTTTGTCTGCTTTTTCAAGTAAAAGAAGTTAACTTGGTCTGATGCTGATGGAATTGCAAACCTTGCCGAACACTCTTGGACATTAAAAATTTTTTTTCATAAGATTCCGCGTCTTTTTCCTCAGTCAGCCCCTTGTACTTTGCTGCATCTAGTTGTTTTCTGAATTGTTTTTTTTTTACTTTCCTTGATATAAATTTGTATATCAGTTGACGTACAACGTATTTTTGGGTACTTAAGTGCACTGTGGTCTGTTTATAGCTCTAGAATGCGTGAGATTTCAACACATGGATTGATCGAAGTTGGATTAATTTGCAAGTCAATTGCGGAAAGCATATCGTTTCTGACCTTATAATGAGTTGGAACTTATACGGGGTAAAAATAGTGAGTCTGAATGGACATTAAATGTTGAAAAATACCTTTCCTTGGAATTTTCACTGAAAAATGGAATTTTGATGGAAGCAAATGAAAAAATAAAAAAACGGCCCAACTAGAGTTCTAAAGACGCACCCCGCCTCTCCCCACACACTACATTTTTGTGAATTGAGGCCTCTTATCCATTGTACCACATACTACACTTACACAGCAATACACTACATGATTCGTAACACAAAGATTCAATATACTAAGGAGGTTTATAACTAAAATACTAAGGAGGTTTATAAAATGCTAAAGAGGTATACAACACTATGTACTACAATTCCAGAGCGTTTATAATAATGTGCATAATAAATGCACTACAAAAGTTTCGTAGCACTAAAAAAAAAAAAGATACGGCATTAGACTTTACAGTCCCTACTGTCGGTGCTGATCTCCGTTTCTTGGCCCTTCAGCTATGAAGTGCAATGGGGGGTTGGGGGCCAACCATCCTGTGCTTTCACACACCCTTCCTGTTTACCTTCCCTAGATTTCTCCAGGTACCCATTTAAAGCTGGGTCGACTCTGACTAAGCTTACAGAGTCACGCCACTGACCCTCGTCCCAAACTAAATAATTGGGTACACTGGGATTCGAACCCGCGTCCTCTCAGACGAAGGAGCCTGAATCCAGCGCACCAATCCACTAGCACTAAGGGGATTCATAAAACTAACTATATATTAACTAAGTATATATTATATATTCCTATTCTAGGTAATATTTATTAATATTACTTAACTATTTTAACCATAGACCTGTTTCCATGGTCTCGACCGTTACTAACAGCTTTTTTGTTTTCTCAAGTAAACAAAATTGCTGACTAACAGAAATTTGCTACTGACAGTTCACATAACCGATTGATTTACCTTGAAATTTCGACCTTCGAATGTATACAAAATCGCAAACAGCATTTTAAACTAAAAATGCATGAAAATCCTATCCAGAAGAAATTTATGAAAATCTAATGCAAAGGTGAAAAACATAGAACGTCCACAGTTGTATTTCAAATGAGGAAATTCAACAGTTTCTCTTCTTTGAGTCCTTTATTTATAATCTATCTCATAATAATCTGTCAAAAATTTTTTCAATAAACTTTCAATTTGTTAGAAATATTCAAGAACAACTATCAATATTGATTTTCTGCTATAAATCGAGATCCTACTTGCTATTAAAGCTGTTAGTAAATTGATAGGATGGCGGAAACACATGCCTACAGATAGGAAATTCTAAATTTTGTTTGTCAGTTCAGTTTGCCCTTTTACAAGCATCAAAACTAACAAATACCCTGCGACGCAATGTCATTAAGACTAGGGGTGAGTGGCGAACCATATTTTTAAAAATATAGAGGGGAGGGGCAATTTTGTTGTTTTTTCAATAAAGGTGATAAAACAAAACATTCTTTAATGAGGATTCCAAAATAAGGTATTCTTCAAAATACGGGGAGGATAATAAAAAATATAGAGTATAACCCCTCCCCCAAATTTATACCACTACAAATACCTAAGGGAGATGTGATTTCAGTTCTGCATGCCAAAAATACTTATTAATGTCAATGGGACTAATTCATTAGACTAAGCTACTGCCATCTATCAGTCTTCAGCTGCCAGGTCTCGTGAGTGTACACCCAATATTTTCATATGTTTTTGTCCGATTTTTGATTCCCAGTGCTTCAAGTGTTTTGTGTTTTAAACCCTGATATAAGTTTTATAGGTTTTTCTTCAGTGTTCTATTTGTTCTTGATTAGGTATATAATTATGAACCAAAAGTTAGGATGCTATAGTTTTATTGACTATCATAATCAAGTTTCAAGTTAAAAAGTAACCAAAGATTGTACGCAAAATAAACCTCTTATCATAAAAACCCCTCACCCAAATATATTTGGGTAAGGTTAGATTAAGTAGGGTTAAGATTGAATTTGCGACAGAAACGAATGCCATATTACGAATTTGGATGAAATTTTGATTCTAGAGTTAAGTTTGTTTCTTAGCTATCTGAATAGTCCGCTAATATAGAAACTTACCCAAAAATTGGTTCATGTTAGTTTCTCTTCATGATTATAAACAGCAAGCAGAATCGGCCTATACCATATAGATAAACTAGGTTGCTACCGGGCAAAGGTGGGTCAAGAAGGAGGAGGAGGGGACAAGTTTCCCGGGCTGCACATCAGGGGACGGCAAAACAAGCTAAAGAGTAACATTAAAAAAGTTTTTTGAAAAAAAACTAACTAAATGTTTGAAATTATCTACGATTTAATACCCGAATTTTTGTCAAACATAATTATGCGTTTTCAGTAGCCTCAGGCATTTCCCTTCTGTTTTGCTTTAAGGGTTTATTTTTGTACTGGGATTATAGAGCAATGGAATGGGTGTGGGTGAGGGTCCAACGGTTGTCTGCTGCCCAGTTAGGTAGGTAGTCTTGGTAGGTACTACACTGTTTCAATAGTTTCAAGAGTTTCCAGGGGTACCAATTCACGACATTGTAGGAAGACAAATATTTTTCTGTTTATTTCAATGGAAACACACACACACACACAAAAAAACATTTTTCAAAATATAGGGGCGAAGTCGTTTACAATATCAAAACGAAATATTTCATAACCTACCCCAATTGATGCCCCTGTGAATTTACCCAGATTCTCATATAATTCGTTTGATTTAGGGGTTTCGACAAACCACTCTTTAATGGAATAGATTATAGCACACGTCCCCAATGACATAATGACAGTTTTATTTCGTTTAAGGCTTGATAAACTGATTTAGACCTGATCTAACCTGACTTGATTTAGATTTATGCATTGAAATTAAAATCAAGAGTTTAAGGCATTTTTGGGGAATTGATAAAATAGGCAACTTGAACTACAATGCTAGTACAAATATAACCCTGTACCTGTTTTGACAACCACCGGGGGCTTACGTGCGCACTAGATTTTTTCTTGCAGTTCAGGGATAAAAAAAATAGATCAGATTTGCTGAAAGAAAAGTGATACTTTTAAGACAAAAATTTTAGTATTTCAAATGAAGTACTTGCATCCTAATTCATTCCCAAAATGAACATTGAAGTTGTATGATACCAAAAAAAAACTTTCCCGGTTTTCATATTTCTGATTGTGCAGTAAGTATATTTTTGAGTCTTAAATTATAATCATACTATTATAAGAATATATCATAAATATTATCATGAATCTATTGACTTAATTACTATTTAGTTAGGCTTATGGCTTAGACTATATTTGAGAGGGTAAAGTTCTTTTTAAATTGAAAAGGTCAATCTTTCAAAAGCAGTGAAAATACAATTTAAGTTGATAAAACCAGTACCTTTAATAAATAACAACGTGTAATATATAAATGCCATTGTTTTTCCAGGAAATATATTCAAGTTTACCCTCTAAGCGGAAATTTTATTATTAACAGTATTGACGGTGTGGCAGGGGGAGGAAAATGTACATTTGCCACTCCTCTCCTCCGAACTTAAGAAAAACTTAGATCCAGCACTGTTACCGGGCACACGGCCGGAGGGGTGGATACTTCGTATGACGATGTTAATAGTCATGAGAAAAGGACAAATATATTTTTTTAAAGAAAATCAAAATGCATGCAAAAGACATTTTTCTTTTATTCTAATTTGGTATGATACCATTTTTTTTTAATTTACCAAAAATTTTATAATTTATCCTGGAGTAAGATAGTCATAATGTTCTACTTTTTTCATAGTTATTTTTTGTAATAAAGCTTAACTAAACTCCTAATGACAACAGTTTCAAGCTTTTTTCTCATGCTGGGGTTCCTTACTCCGCCCTTCCACTCAACTACAGTTACTGAGGTTAGACGCTGGTCCACATTCCACTTACACCGTTATGCTGTTTCTAGTTCTAGCCAGATTTCTAGTTCTTATCACATTTTGATGCCAGCATCAGGTCAATCTACTCCTTCTTCGTGTGGGCTCGACACTGTGATAGGTTCGTATGTTATGTCAACTGTATGAATGATCGTTGGAAACATTACTTTATTAAAGTTTGTTAAAATAATTGTCATTTTTTTTAAAGTTTAGTAGTTGGTATTAATTTCAAAAATTCAGCTGTTTATTAAAGTCTACTAATAAAATATGTTGGGGAATAGGGAATGTAGCATCCGTGGCTAAATCCAGAGAGTAGCAGGATTAAAAAATTCAAATTTCTTGTAATTTTAATTACGTAACATATAATATTCGAGTTTTTTTTATCGTTTTAAGGACTTTCCTAATGCTACCAGTATTCTTAGCAAGGGGAGAAAGCAGCTTCTTCAAGTTGAAGACCACCAGTTACTTCCAGTCGTCTATGATCCAAGCAAAATTGATTTGATGGGTGTTAATATCCAATGACATATAACACATATAACAAATACGATTTTCTTTGTTTTTCTACTTTCCAAGAACTGTGAACTTTCGGTCACAAATTTTCAGTTTCTGGCTACGGATTTTCCGGTCTCGGATTTAAAATTTCCTGGCAATTTACTAATGTAAATGCTAACCCTCTTCAATCAATTGAATCGATCCATCTCCAATCAATAAAAATTCAATCTTTACGTTCTGTAAATGCTGACCTTCTGGTCCATATTTTTAACAACAATCCTTTATCTCCATGTCAGCATGGTTTCCTGCAGGAAAATATGTTGAGACTAATCTTTTGAGACATTTAACTGCTGCAACAAATTTTAATACTTCAATTCAATTTGATGTTATATTTGAGGAGTTTCGGGATTTTTTTTTTTGAATTTTTCGATTAAAGGTTGTAAATACAGGTCACTAATTCCAAACAATTGTTAACTTTAATTTTTATTAACCAATTTTTATCACCATACAGCTTAATTTTTATCACCATACAGCTTGGTGACAGCTGCTATTTCTTTTTCGGTTACTATGGTCCAAAGTTCACTCTTTACTATGCATCAACTACCGCTATAACCAAGATATGATTCGAGCTTTACTCTACCAAAGCTTCAATATTGCATGTAAGACCAGCCTCTTATTGTGAAAAAAAGGAAAAACTAGTACAGGTTACTTTCTCTTTCGTGCTCATAAATACCACAGAAGTAGCACTTTGTTATTGACAGCTTGAATGCCTAGTAAAACCTCGAAAAACTCGGAACTAGAGTCAAAACTGACATAAGTGAAGAACTTGGGGAAACACCTTCGGCTATTTTATGATAACTTCATTAGAAACTAGTACCACTGCGACATACTCTGGTATTTAAGAAAAAAATCGAAAGAAAGAAAACAACAATCATTAAGATCACATAAGGCATTAAAATTTTCAATAGTGCGAAAAAAATTAATAACATTATCCACCCTGTAACTAACAATACAAGTAATGAAATGAAAAATGAAAGTAATTCAGAAAATCAATATATAAAGAAATGAAATAACTCATTTGATTAAAAGAAATTAAAATGAATTAGCAAAATAAAATTGATTGTATTAAAAAATTTATAAAAGATGAAAATAAAGTTTTCCAGTTGCATTGCCACTTAATTAGATAGTGCCTGTCGTGACTTTACAAAAAAAGCAGGAAACAAAAGTTATATAAGAGGGGAAAAAAGAGAAAAAAAGAAACCAAAATTGGCACTAAAATAGTAGTAAGTAGAAGTAGGTAGAAGAAGAATTCAAAAAGAGAAATTTATAGCCCAACAGACAAAAATTTAAATGATGGTGAACCTTCACATAAAAATGTTTGCCAAAAACCTGAGTCAAAACTACCACAACATGCACATAACAGCTGAAGGTGGCCAAACTTGGTGTGCAAATTCTGAAGATAAGAATATATACTGAATGAAAGAAAAATAGAGCGCTCATATCAAAGAACGCTCCATTAAGATAAAAAGGGTGCTATTTAAGTTGTCAAGACTTAAGGGAGATATACCTGATAAAGCTAAAATCGATTCTTTGATGCCAGATTCGAGTCCTTTCTTTTTTATATCTAAAGTAAGGGTAGAATGCTCAGGAAAATCAATAAAACAGATCAAATTGCATCGATGTGAAAAGGGTACTGTGGTTGGATCATTACTTGATAAGAATTGCTATGCTAGGAAAACATAGCCCGGGTAAAGTGCCCGAGTACCCAAGTCGAGTCTTTTTTCTTATCTAATTTTGTGGCAGCCCACTAAATTCTATACCCAAGAAATTTGAAAGTAGTTAAAATATAAACCATGGTTGTTACAAATGGAAAACAAGGAAAAACAAATTCCCAGAGGCCTCACTACTTTGAAGCAAATTAAACAAAATTCTGAATAAAAACGAAGTTGAAATTAAAGACTGGGTAAATAAATAATGGGAAAATTTCAGTTTCAACAAGTTTTGAAAAAAAAACTTACCGCGCGGGGACTTGATCGGCTTCTTTTCAGGACTTTTCCATCCCTTGGGAATCAAGGAATCAGGAATAGAAGTTGATCTTGTGAAAGGAGGAGGCGTCTTGGGCTCCGGGGCAACCCAGTCATCGAATGTTTTAACCTGTAATGTATACGCATGCGTTTAATGTGTTTGACAGTAGAAAGCATTGGAACTTTGAAATTTAAAAATACTCGTATAATGTTAAACTAAATGCTCAATCATGGCAAGTTATACACACTTTAACTTACAGTTTCAGAGAAGGGGAGGGGGGGGGGGGGTGGACCAGAGTATAATCTATTCCATGACATGTTTGAAGCGGCATAACTTTTTTTTTCATCAAACATTATTTCTTGAAGCAAGTAATATGAACAAATGTATTTTTTAGAAAGAATATATATGTAAAAATTTTTACCATTTGACTAACTAAAGAGAGGGAGAGATGAGATTCCTTTACTGGTCAATTCACAAAACAAGAATTAAATTAAACAATCATAGCCACTACTAGAAAGACAAATAACCTGTGTATAGTGATTCAATTAATTAATTAATTCACATAATCAATAACAGTAAATAAATACACTAAAAAAATTAAAAAAAAATAATAAAGAGAAGACAGAAAAATGAAAAGAAGAAAGAGATATAAAAAAAAGAAAAAAAGACTAAGCCCTCAATAGGGATCTGCTTTTACACTGTATCTCGACCAAGTAGGAACTTTTTGACCTGTGATTTAAATGAAGAAACTGATTCAGAGCCCCTAATGCTCTATAATTAGTATAAAAATTGCTTGTCCAAATAGTACACTCATATACAATATAAGGTTGGATAATCATTCCATAGATAATCTTTAAAAATGAAACTGGGAAAATCCAAAGACTAAAGAGAGAGTAATTTTTCTAATTAGGCAGTGGCAATTAAAGTAAAAAGGCGGCACGTGAAGTCGGTGCCCAAACAACTTTTTGAATCGAAAAGGAAGAAAAATAAAAAGAGCAGAAGTAAGATTTTACTAATGGGCTGCCTACTTTTCGTCGTATATATCTTGGAGTGTCATATGTGCTGCACAGTTCCACCACATGTGGGAAAGTCTACCATGTTTGGTGCAGTTCCCATAACACCGCCACGTTTGGCGCCAACCACCTGGACAAAGCAATTTCTGAAAGCTTATATCCCTTCGGATTTTATGTTAATTAGATTCCTGGTGTTCAGAGGTGAAATTGCTCCAAGGTGGCAGCAAAGTGTGCATGTTTGAGGGAAAAAATCAGGTTTAAAATAGCCTAACTTTTAAAATAGCCTAACTTTTATTTTTGTCTTTCACTCATGACTATCTTTTCATAAGATATTATTAACTTGATTAAGAGCATTTAATCATGATTTACAAAGATATTTTAAAAGAAAAATTGACAGGCATGACAATTCCAGGACAATATGAGGCGAATTGTAATAATTAAAGAAACCCATTTAAAGTTTTTCCAACCGTGAATTTTTCAATGCCACAAAACTTTGAACTTTCGCGTGATATCCATCTATTTTGCACACTTTATAGTTGTGTAGTGTAAAACGCCTCTTACAGCGTTTAACTCGCCTTTATGCAGTAAAAGCTTTCCAAAAAACCTTTGTGAAGTGATAGAATATAGTAAATTCTAGCTAATAGTTTACTGGAACCCATCTAGATACTTAAATGGCAATAAGAAATTCTATCTAAGAAATATCAAAGGATTTCTCCCCCTCCCTAAGCGCAACATTAACGGGAAAACACTTCTTTTTAAAACACTCAGAAACATCTTAATATTCTGTATTCACAACTGGAAGCCTCTATTTGTTTCACAATGAAAAAAAGAGAAAAAAATATATTGAAAAAAAATTAAACCCCGTTGTGGCAAAATGGACTTGGCTCGGCGTTTGATTTCTGCTGCCAAAAGGTTGGATGACAGCCTTTCTACCTGTCCGTATGAAAAAAAAAAAAAAAAAAAAAAAAAAACCAGCCTGTCCATCAGTGGCAGTGGAAAATCTTTATCCTTTAAAAAAAAAACAACAAATTAACACATGTAAGAAAATAACCTAAAAATCTGAGAAAAACAACTAATCGCTATTCAAAGAAAAAGAAAAAGGAAAGCAACTCACGTATGATAAACAATAGTTGCTGTTTTTGTAAGAATATCCAAAATAGCGATCAAAAGTAAGAACAAGGAAGGGAAAATGTTGGATCATATTGTGAATTAAATAAGAAATAACATGTTTTTTTTTCAAATGAAAGTAGGGAACGACATTAAAACTTCAAACAAACAATCCTTATATTTAGTTTTATAGTGCATTAAAAATATTTCTTATTACGAACTAACGGCCTTTATGCTTGTGCAGTCGCTCTTAAAGAATTGGAACAACAAGTCACTTATCGTAAAGAGCAATGGGTTGAAGTATTAACATTGTTCTTTACTTTCACTCGAAAAAACTATTGTAAAATAATTAAATTTCTTATCACACACACACATACACATATACATACATATACATATACATATATATATATATATATATATATATATATATATATATATATATATATATATATATATATATTATATAAATATATATATATATATATATATATATATATATATATATATATATATATATATATATATATATATATATATATATATATATATATATATATATATATATATATATTTATATTTATATATATATACGTATATATATTTATATATACCAATTTTTAAATGGTTATCCTTCCTTTCTCATTTTCATTTTCTCATTAAAGGCATGGCGGTCTATATTATATGTAATCTATACTCCGCACTTTAAACAGGAGGCTAATTTCCATGATGTTCATTAAAGCGTCAATTCAGGAGATGAGAAAGGCAGATTATAGATAAAATTCTTGAAGATCTGGAAGATACAGTAAGATATTGCACTAGCATGTTAAGAAATTGAGAGGAAGTAGTCAGTTTGGGCTTGTCCCTGTTAAAGATAGGAATGATGCCTGATTTAGTGATAAGGAAAGTGTTGAAGAGAGATGGGCAGAATATTCTGAGAATGTATTGAACCATGATAAAGTTGCAGAAAACAATATAAAATATTAAATTTTTTGAAAATATGAAATTTAAGGAAATTTATTTTGTGAGCGAGAGTTAGAGACGGAACTAAAATAGACCGAACTGGAAAAATGACTAGGTATCCGGTGGTATATAAACTTACAAAAGGGTGGTTGCGAATTTAGAGATAAACTACTGAAGATTACGAAAAAGGATAAGGATAAAGACCCTTCAGAACCATTCCTGGCATATTGGGTTCCAAACAGAAGTTTCAGCTGCTGGATTTATTTTAGAGGGATAGGAAACAAGTTTATCGCTCGACATCGCTGCAAAGGGGATCGATCCGAAGTCCAATATTTTCAAGCAGAGCATCAATCCACGTTCTACCACAGAATAACTGAAGATTATGAGCTATGATTTTTGAAAAAGAGGAAGCAGCTAATGATTTTTGAGAATCTAGTAGTTAAACCCATTTATAAGGAAGGTGATTAGAGTCAGCTTTGTAATTACATAGGCATCGGCTTAGTCTTCGTAAGAAGCAAATTACTTAGCATGATGATACTAAGTGCTATTGAGTTAAATAATACGATATATAAGATTTAAGAAGTGAATTCTGTGGAAGGGTAGGGTTTAGTCACGTTATCTAGGCCTTTAAAACAAGAAAGGTAAATATGCTTGCCCAAATTTTACAGGTAAAAAAGACAGATTGCCAAAAATTGTGCTTTTTGGCCATCCATCGTGGGTAGATGTATGAAAAGTAGACCCTCCCCTAATGGGATGGAAAAAGTCATAAAGGAGGATTTAAAGGAAACTTGAAGCTTATGGGAGGGTGTAAAGAGTGAAGCTTTGAATGGGCTAGGGTGCAGGGGGAGCATGCCCAGCTGTTTCCGCCTCAGGTAGCCTGGTGTTTGAGTGAGTTTTTAGGAATAGTAGCAATAAGATTAGCATCTTGCTGTTCAGATGTTCCTGAACCAGTCAATTTTATGCCTAGATTTAGCAAAATCGTAGTTGTACAATGTGAATTGAAAACGTGATAAGAATATAAGACATGCGCAAATAATTTCAATTTTCTGTTAAATAGTATCATGGAGTTCAACACAAGTACTCATTATTCTATTCATTGTTATAAAATGTTCGGTAATCTTTTTATGTGGTCCTGTGGAGAAAATTCGTAATGACCACCTTAGTTTTATCATAAGTGGCAGAATGAGGAAATTCTTGTCTTTCATGACTATAATTGTCAAAAAAGCATGCTAGCAGACTAGGCGAATTTCCGCTGATAGTAAAGGTTGAATCGGGTTAACAAATAAGAAAGCTTAGCTTACAAATATTAAGACAGAATATGAACCTCTTGATAACCTCTTGGAAACTTGATAACCTCTTCCGGCATCTGCTGTCTCAGTTGTTGGACGGTTTGACAAATAATAGTTCTCATTTAGTTGGAAATCAAATACAACCAAATTAGGAAAGTAAATAGAAGGACGTTTTTGCCTCATAAGCATGGGCATATACAAGCGGTATTTTTTTTATAATTTTATTTGACGTTTTCACTTTGGACTGACCATGATTTGGCTGGATAATAGCAGATGGTGCTGGCTGTTTTTTTTCTCAGAGTGGAATTGAGAGTATTTTTCGTATCAATTTCCCTTGCTCTCTGTATTGGAATTGTATGGATTGGGCAAGAAACTTGAGCGTCCACAAAAATTGGTACAGACAAAAGTTCCGTCTTGTATTTTAAAAAAATTATAAAACACGTTGGATAGTTGAACGATTCAGACGTTTGGTTGAACTATCTAAACTTGTCTATTTACTTGCAGATTTCATTCGAGACTAGCTTGAAAAACGTTTCCAAAGTTTTGGAAATAACTGCCTTCAGCACATCCTGGGAATCAACTGATCTGATAGAATTACAAACGCATCCATACGTGATAGAACAAAGCAACCGTTGATACTTCAGAAATTATTAAATAGCACATGGCAGTATTGTGGCCACATGACCTTGGGCGATAACAGGCTCTTTCATGATGGTTGTTGCTGGGTATCCCCCGGCATTAGAAGGCATGAAGGACAAAAAGTGATCCTAACCCGGTGCTTAGAGAAGGATACGACACCGGCAGGAATATCTTTGGAAGACCTGTGGCCACAAGCTCTGCAGAGTTTGTCGTAGAAAGGTACCATTGTTGCCTTATGCACCAGCCGGCATGGGAGGAACCAAGTTTAAGCAAGTAAATAGCAAAGTACACATTTTCGGATTCCAAGTCTATGGGGCTTGGGGTTAGAGGGTCTAGGGATCTTAGAGTACAGAAGTAAAGATAAACAAAATTCTTATGTGCCAACAGACAAGGACATTGTGTTTCAAGAACGAATTGTCTTATCGGTATTTCCGAAGGAAAGGTGGGGGGGGGCGTATCTAGCCATAGGAAATATCTCCATGGTCATCATATTGTAAATTAGTACGGTTTAAATAGTTTTGACCATTTCTGCGTTCCGAATGACAGCTTGGACACGAAAACAATAAAAGCAGTCAGCCAAAACTCTAAAAAATCGACAAGATCTTTTTTCTGGGCCGGAGCCCTGAAAATCCAGAAAAAGTTCTTTATGTCAAAAATTGTCTCTCTTTTACTAGACATCCTTCAGAATAATCAGGTACATGTGTATTGTGTGTGATTAATGGGGGAGGGGTCCCAATCTTGCTATGCAAGGGTGCGATATTTTTCCGTGTGACATTTTAGTTTAGAAAATTATATGACACTCCACCATAAGAAAATAAAGAAACAAATTTAAGGATCATAAGCAGGTCAGAGAGCGTCTAATTATCATTTTTGTTGCGTAAATCATCTAGACAAAAATATTTTATAAGCAGTCTTTTATTTTAGTAGGTAATATATTTCTAGTATTTATCTTAAACACTTGGCATTTCAAACAGTTCGTGGTAACGAACTGTAGTAAGGAGCGACCCGGCTCAATAGTAAACGAAACACTAAAAAACGGGATTTTTATACTAAGAGATACATTAAAAGAATCGGATTTTTATACTGATGTTGAGAGCTCGAGAAAATTTGCCCTATTTTGGAAAATAGATGGAAACACCCCCTAAAAGTCATAGAATCTTAACAAAAATCACGCTATCGCATTCAAAGTGTCAGAAAACCCTTTTGTAGAAGTTTAAACCTCCTATCTACAAAAATGTAGAACTTCGTATTTTTTTGCCAGAAGACCAATCACGGGTGCGTGTTTATTTATTTATTTTTTTTTCCAGGGGTCATCGTATCGACAAAGTGGTCTAGAATATCGTAAGAGGGCTCATTCTAACGGAAATTAAAAATTCTAGTGCTATTTTTAAGTGACCGAAAAAATTGGAGGGCACCTAGGCACTACCACGCTCATTTTTTTCCCAAAGTCAACGGATCAAAATTTTGAGATATCCATTTTGGTTGGGGAAGGGGGTTTAAGGGGAGGGGGCTACATGGGAGGATCTTTCCTTGGAGGAATTTGTCATGGGGGAAGATAAATTCAATGAAGGGGGGCAGGATTTTCCAGCATTATTATAAAAACAAATGAAAAAATAAATATGAAAAAGTTTTTTCAACTGAAAGTAAGGAGCCGCATTAAAACTTAAAACGAACAGAGATCATTACGCATATGAGGGGTTCTTCTCCTCCTAAATACCTCGCTCTTTACGCTAAAGTATTTTTAGTAAATTTCAACTATTTATTCTACGGCCTTTCTGATTCAGGGGTCATTCTTAAAGAATTTGGACAAAATTTAAGCTTTAGTGTAAAGAGCGAGGTACTAACGAGGGGATAAACGTCCTCATATACATAATAAAAATATATGAATATAGAAGTTCATTACGTAAGTTAATTCTTAAGTTACGTATATTTTTTAATAATAAAAGCATTCGTTAAAAATTAAAAGTTCTAGTTGCCTTTTTAAGTAACCGAAAAATTGGAGGGCAACTAGGCCTCCTCCCCCACCCCTTTCCTCAAAATCGTCTGATCAAAACTGAGAGAAAGCCATTTAGCCAAAAAAGAAGAATTAATATGCAAATTTCATTTTAATAATTTATGTGCAGAGAGCCAAAATCAAACATGCATTAATTCAAAAACGTTAAGAAATTAAATGAAAAAAAGTTTTTCTTTAACTGAACGTAAGGAGCGACATTAAAACCTAAAAAGAACAGAAATTACTCCATGTAGGAAAGGGGCTATTCCCTTCTCGACTCCCCGCTCTTTACGCTAAAGTCATTTACTGTTTAATAAAGCAGAATTGAGAGAAAGAGTCAAACTTTAGCGTTTGACTTCAACGCAACGCTTTAGCTTTTGATGTTGCTCCTTACTTTCACCTGAAAAAACTTTGTTTTCTTATTTAATATTTTAAAAGAGTGTGATTACTATTGATGTCTAAATAAATACTACATTTATTTAGATAGCATCTATATTTATTTTATATTGATTCATATTTATGTTGTATATATTTATTTAAATATCTAAATATGCATGGACAAAACAGGAAAGCACACACATTTTTTTCGGGAAGACAGAGGGGAATAAGAACCTTTCTTTGCCTCAGTAAGTATCCAACCGAGCAAGACATGAACCCATATTACAACTAGAAGCTAGTAAATTCTGAAATATTGCGAAGTAACGTAGCGACATAGCAACATAGCAACATAGCAACATTCAACAATTTCTACTTTCTCTCAATATTCTATTTATCTATTCCTATAAAGAGGGGTAGCAGGAAAGTAGAGGACCTTTAGTTCCTCCCCCTAAACGTCAGGAATTATAGGATTCTTGCTATATTTGTTGTATCTTTTTGCGATTTTCAGGGGCGTGAGGAAGGGGGGGGGGAGGTTAGATACATAGTATTGCCTCCCCTTGAAATAAAAATTTTCAATGCTAAGGGATCTGTACCGACCTCAATTGAGAGCAGACAATTATAAATTTCCCACTTGGATTATTTTCAAAAAAAAGTCAGCTGTTTGATAAAAAAAAAAAAACACAAAAAAACTATGATGCCTTTGTCATTTTACTTTCCATCCAATCTGTTGGGTGGTCTAGCAGCAATTGTCATCAGCTAAAATGCTTTAAGTGGAACACGTCCATAGTAGTACCAAGCTTATTCAACAAGTTTATTTAAATTCTTTGTAATGTCGACAGCTATACTGTTTCATTGTTTTAAATGGAGCATTAACGTCTCCATTTTAGGTATTCTTATTTTTATTTGAAGTGAAAGTAATAATTCATTTTATTTTCAGCTTCAATAGACGCACAAAAAATAGGTGTTAAATCTTGTCTCAGTGCTAATGTTAAAGGAGGATTTGCCTATGAAAAGAAGAACAGAGGCTAGGTTCTCCAAAATTTCACGGTTACGTCTCGCCGTTAACCCGGACGGTATGTGCTTAGAATGGAGTTTGTCATGGAAGGAATAAATTATATGAACCTATATTTTTGGGAGAAGCGTCACTTGTCATATTTATACGTATTTTTAAATTATGAATAAAAACTACATTATATTATCACAAACTCAAGACATGAGAACAAAATTGTCCTATTCAGTTAAAACAGAAATTCTGGAGATAAAATTTCCATATAATAAAAATTTGTGTCGCTCTCTCCGATGGTGTATGCGGGGACGTCCACTTATCTAGGCAATATTATTATAAGAAATGGTGGGGGAAGTGAAGATGTTAAAAGTAGAATTACCAAGGGTCAGGGTATTCTTTCTCAGTTGCAAAAAGATTGGAAGAACAGGAAGATAAGTCTGTTCGCCAAGATTAGAATATTGTAAGCTACAGTGATGACAGCAGCTAAGTATAGTTCTGAAGCGTGAGTGCTCCAAAAAAACAGGAGGAGGAGTTGCTAGTTGTTTTCCAGAGAAATTGCATATGGTTTGTTTTGGGTATCCGACTTACTGACCGTATTGCTAATTGTAACCTGTACGAAAAATGATGATCAATCCGGCTTTTTTGGGTTACAATGAGAGAAAGGATGAAATGGCTTAGACACGTACTGTAGATGAAGGATGAAAGATTGCCGATTGTTCTTTCCGGTGAACCATCTAGGGCCAAACGAAAAGTGGGTCTTTCCCGAATGCAGAGGTAGAATGTCGTAAGGATACATTTAAGGGAAATGGGAATTATTGGGAGGGTGTAGAGATGGTAGCTTTGGATGGATTGGGACGGACGGGGAGTGTTGCGTAGATCTGTTGGCCTTAGGCGGCTTGGTAGTGCAGTTAGTGGCTGGTAGCAGTAGCAGCAGCTGGGCAATTTCCCTCTCAGGTCATGAACTGACAAATGTAGCCTATTTCCTAATTACTGAAACGTTTTTGTTACTTATTTATAATGCTACTCTTGCCTGAGAGACCCTAAAAAGAAATTTTTAGATTATCTTCCTTTAAAAAAAAACATTTCATTTTCAGTTCAAGTTCAAGTTCAAGTTCAAGTTCCTTTTATTACCAATATCCATCCATTTATAAACAAAAAAAATATCCCAAAGGGCTCAATGGCCCGTTATTTGGAAAAAAAACAACAAAACAAAACATAAATAACTATTAATTACATTCACACTTAAAGTATATTTAGAGTCTACTCACCGATCCTCACCCGAGTACAACCGGCCTCCGCACCACCTACTTACAAAAAATAAAAAAATATATATACATCGAGGATCCAACACTCAAACCACCCAAATCTAAATAAATAAATTCAATTTAAATACTTAAATAAATAAATTAAATCTTGATAACTAAACAATATAAATAACTGATCAATATTATAATTTAATTTATTTTTTTTTTATTAAAAAATTCTTCAACCGTTTCTTGAAGGATCCTATGGTACAGGACCGTCGAATCCCAACAGGAATGGAATTCCAGGCACGTCCGACAGCAACTATCAGACCAAAGTCCGAGCGCACTGCAGGGGTGGATGGCACTAGCACATCATCCTTGTTTCTAGTTTCATAAGGACTGACATTTCGAACAATTTCAAAAAGCCCGGAAAAACTTGATGGAAGGTCTCCACGGAAATACTGAAACGCAATGAAAGAGAGGTGTAATGTATGAATATCTTTAATCTTCAGAAGTTCAACAGAAATATGGGTGGTAGACTGAAGAACTTTTGCTGCTTTCAGTTGGAGATTATGTAAAGGTGTAAGTACAGATGGAAATGTTGACATCCACACTGACGAGCAGTAGCATAAATAAGGGTAAATAAGAGAGAAATATAATAGACGAAGGATAGAGAAAGGAAAGACTCGCTTCAGCTTTCGAATAATTCCAAGGCCTCGAGAAACCTTTAATCTCATTGACTCAGTATGCCATTTGAAAGATAGATTTTCATCCAGAAGTATCCCAAGGAATCGAATAAACCGGTCAGCTGGGCGGGATATGGATCCCTTAGATGTTTTAAGCTCTGTCACTGTAGGGCAGCTTTGGCCTATGAGGGAGAATATAAGAAGAAACAATTTTTTTACATTCAAAGCTAACAAATTTGCATCAAACCAACGATATTTATTTTCTGCCATCAATTGTAGCTTGAGGATAAAAGATGATTCATCAGGTGCTGCAGCCCCCAGGGTGGTGTCGTCGGCGAATGCAAAGAGTTCTTCATGTTGACCAGGCGTATCCAAGGCTTCAACCACAGCATCTCCTTTCTGGCACAAATGACAACAGAAATCAGATCGTGGGTTGCTAAATAGTCGATAGAGGTCGTTGACATATATGAGGAAAAGGGATGGCCCAAGAACTGAGCCTTGTGGCTCACGATAACAAGCAGCCAATTAGATATCGTAATAAATATTCACAATTTATATTTCACAATATAGGCACCATTTAGGGTTTTAAGGAAGAAGTTGGGTTCAAACCAGTGTGTTCTTTCGTTTTTTGCTACATCGTATGCCACCCTACACATTTACTCCAATTTTGTGTTTGAGATCCTATTAGTTGTTGTCTTACTGACATTTTATCTAATAAACTAATGAATTATAATAGAAACTCCATATATTAGTTGTATTGATTAGTAATTTAACTAATTAGCCAAAATCCATCTGGTATACTAAATAAAATTATTATCAAATTATTTAAACTTCCAAAATACAAAAAGCAATTATAATTTTTGGGTAAGGTGTGGGGTATCAGCTGGTGCAACTTTTGGGCCTTGCTACATTATTTGCCGAAATTCCCTTTGAAAACTGAGTCTTAACTATTATATCCCACTTCTGGATAAGGCAAAAACTACAACCTTGAGTTTGAGGTTCTATTAATTGTTGCCTTACTGACATTAGAGCCAAATCAACTAATAATTTATAACACCAACCAAGAAACCAATAAGATTATTTATCTAATAAATCAATTAGCAAAAAAAGAATTAGCCAATTAGATTAGTAATAGATACGATTAATACTAAATAATTTATTTTTCAGGATATTAGCATCAATTAGAGTTTTATAATAATAATAATTTATTACAAACCCGCTTATAAAAAAGAAGCATGAAGAAGCGGAGCAAAACAAAAGAAAAGAGAAATTAAAGACGAAAACAAATCAACCGAACATAATAATCACTAAATACAAACAAATCACACTTCAACTATCAAGCAAAAAAGTCGCTGGGAAATCAAATAATAGTGCCCTGTGTTTCACGAGAGCTTGTTTTTCAAAATTCGGCATGAACTCAACAGGATCAGGTATATGATACTTTTCTAGCAGACCAGTGTTACGGAGGTAAAGTGGCAGACCAAGCAGAAACTTTAAATATTTGCAAAAGCCTGAACGGATTCGCAACATATCCGAATTCGATAGCCAATGCCAAACGGGTGAGATGTAGTGAGCAAAGGGAAGAGCGACGGCACGATACAACCTAGCAAGAATATGCTTATTAAATTTAAACTTCAGAGCTGCAAGTTTAGCATACCCAGACCGAAAACCCGACAGAACCTGGTCAACAAAAAGAGCACGCGAGCTTCTGAGGTCGCTTCCATATGTGATACCTAGGTACTTCAACTTGCGGCTTGGAAGTACTACTTGCCCTGCAACGGTAACACGGGTAGCCTCGCGACGGGCAACTTCAGACGGCGCACGCGGGGGTTCAAATACAAGAAATTCTGTTTTAGCAGGGTTAATAACCAGACCAATATTAGTATAACCTCGACTTAGGAGATCGATATTAGCTTGAAGGTTACAAAGCGATGTGCTCACCAGTAATATGTCGTCGGCGTAGCACAGTAGGCTCACATCCATACATTCAGTGTTAAAACCACCGTTAATCTTTTTTGTTACCGACGAGGTTAGTGAATTGAAGAGTACAGGGCTTAAAACCGACCCTTGACGCAGTCCCCGGTGAAGCTTAATCGGTTTCGACAGGAATTCACTACTCAACTTAACACGGATAAGGCTACTCGAATACCAGTGCCATAGGACGGCCGCTACATGTGGGTTCACACCTTGGTGCAGCAGGTTCAAAATTAACTTTGAATGAATTACCGAATCGAACGCCGCGGACACATCTACTGCACAAATTAAAAGAGTCCGTGATTGATTCTGAGCTTTCGATACTATACGCGTAAGGAGGCGATGTGCAAATGCACAACCGAGGTGGCGACGGAACCCGAATTGTCGATTGTCAATTTTACACTTGCGTAACAGCTCAGGTAACAGAAGTCTCTCTAACACTTTGCTTAATGTACTAGAAACTGTTATAGGCCTATAGCTAGAGCAGAGGTTACGATTTTTTCCCTTCTTCAAGACGTTAGACACAATACCTAGGGCAAACGACTTAGGGACTGCACCAGAATCAAGGCACATTTGATATAGCAGCGTCAAGTGCTCAATGAGCAGAGGTGAGCTACAGCGGAGGTGTTCAGTCACAATTCCGTCGTGCCCGGGAGCCTTGCCCTTTCTCAGCTGCTTAATAACCTGGAGCACTTCGCCTATTGAGACGGTAAAATAGTTCCGTTGGCTCAAGAGGGACGCAAAAGCTCGTGAGAGCTCGCTATCACTTTCGGTTGTTAGTTGGGCATGTTTGATCCCAAAAACTTCACTATAGTGTTTTACCCACTGCTCCTCAGGTATGTTACTAGCAGGGTTTGTCACTGGTTTAGACTGTCTAAAAGACTTCCACATAGATACAGGATTATTTGCTGCTTCTTGGGAAGCAAGTTCGGCTTCGGCAGCTTTAAGATCACTTACAGACTTATTATAAGTTTTTTTCGTGTTGCGGAACTGCTCAAACACTACACCTGACCTAGGTCTCTCGCAATCGCGCCATAATCTCAGCCAAAACTTAGCACGAGCTTTGGCTTGCCTTACTTTAGGAGAGCGACTCCAGCCAGGCTTGCTGATTCCAGGTTTAAAACGGCGAGTGGGTACAGAAGCCTGCTCAGCCGTTTTCATTGCATGTATAATCTCAGTACAATAAATGTCTAGTGCTACCAAATCACTCGAGCCATGCATCAAGAGCTGAAAGGGAACTTTTATCTTTCCGAGAATCTCATCACATGTCTGTTTATACTGGTCGGCGTTTATTTTATTCCACTCAGTCTTGGTAGCATAAATTTGGGGCTTATTCGGCCTACACGGGAAGAAGTTAGCCTTAAAGCACAAGCCAAGGTGATCACTTACTGTGTGCTCAGAGTCCACGGTGACTGGAGCACCTAGAGAGAAGTTACATAGCACATGGTCAATGTTTGTCGTTGAACCGGAATTATGGATGTACGTATATGCGTCAGTCTTTTCACAGAGATCATACCCAGCTGGGATTACTGAGAAGAAGATTTCGGAGAGCTTATTTGATGGGTTCGTTAAGTCGCACTGAAAGTCACCGCAGACTAGCACTCTTCGATTGCCCAGCCTAATAAGTAAGCGCGAGAGGCGGCCACAAGCTTCCGAGAACCGTTTTTCGGAAGAGAGGGTGTTTAGGTTTGTTGGTAGATAAACCGTGATCAGAACAAAACCCCCGGGGCCAGGAAAATCTACAGCGAGGAAGAACTCACACGATTCCAGCTTTTGACATTCAAGCGAACTGTCCGTTATGATAGCAGTGCCCCCACTAGGTCGACCGCGGACTGAGGACCTTTTTGCTTCATGCATGAACACAGTTTTTTGATTCAACTGTTCGAAAAGACCAAAATTTTCGGAGGTGAGTAAATGTTCTTGTAAGCACACAACATTAAATTGACGGCATAGTTCTTTAACGTAGTCTAGTTTGACTGAATTGTGCCCATAGATATTTCGGCAAATGATGGAGAGAGAAGTCATTTCGTTGTAGTAGGCTTTTTCATAGCATTTCTAACTAGTGGGCATCTCATGCTGTATGAGGGGTGGGTGTTGTGGCCTTCTGGGCATAGAGCACATTTAACTGTGGTGGACGTGCATGGGGACGTCCGTGATGCGACGTGGGCACCGGCGCACTTAGAGCACTTCGGAGCGTTGCTGCAGGCACTAGAGAGGTGCTCGAAAGATTGACAGTTAAAACATCTCTTGGGGAGCTCTTTATAGGCCTCAACCCGGAAGTGGGTGTAGTCTACAAATATTCCGCGTTTAATTGTCTGATCTCGCGCGAACGAGTCTTTAAATACAAGTTTCACTGTGCCAGAGGTGCCGAACCGGTGGACTTCCGTAACTTCGGAGTTCGCAGCAATAATTTCTTCCTCTGTGGTTGCCGGAGGAACGAATCTTGCCACCGCTAAAAACTTTGGTTTCCGGTAAGAAACCTTGACATCACGGACCTTTTCTTTCAACATGTCTGCGAGGATTTGAGCTGAATCCGCCGTATCGAGAAAGGCAACTAACCCACCTTTTCGTTGAGTGATCCGGCGAATATGTCCTTTTCCACCGTTCTTTTCGATAAATTCCTTCTGTTTGGCACATGATTCAAGGCTTTCCGCCGGCACATTCGCTATCACTACAGGATTCTCAAGTCTTTCTGGTTTCGGTAGCGGGGGCCAGACAGTAGGGCCTGACGGAAGGTAGATCTTACACTGATCGATTAGTCCCTCTATTTTCTCTGTGCACTCGTTAACTCTAATTGAAAGAGAAGTCAGCACATCTTGCGGTATTCTAGGCACTTCGCCAATTTTCCAGATAGTAAATCTATAGGTGAAATTGGCTGAGTTTTCTGCATTCTTGATAGCATCGTATAAATCACCCATGAAAACATCACTCTGCAAACCAGCTCGGCGGTCCTTCATTACATATTCATCTCCAAGTTGCCGCAAAATATCGTTCAGTTTGCAATGCGCAGCGTACAGAATGTCTTTTCCGTAAAATTTACTTCCCGTAGCAACCACCGCGTCACGGGAAATATCGGCATATCGCAAACTTGTCTGAGCGAAATTCAGGACAGGCGCGTATATATATTCGTAAATAGTCTCTTGTGTCATACCAACGAACTTCACTGCTCGAGAGCTGAAAGTAGTCCAGAATCTTGAACGTTTTATTTTCTTTCGCACACAATACACCTTCACGCGTCGAGCGCTGAATGAACGCCTACTGAAATCACCCAGGAACAAGGGAAGCGTAAGTACCCCCCTCACCTTTTCCCCGCAATTTTCGGGTAACTGAATACCAGCGGGTACAGTACGGCGCTTGCGGGGGGTTCCTTCCCCTCTTCTGCTTGCTCCCAGTAGAAATCAGCACCTTAATGATATGGGAAAAATTGTCTTTATAGATGGCGCCCCGATCAACTTAAGAAAAAAGATGGCGCTGGTGAGGATGTCCGAAAAGAAAGACCTATTCTAGGGATTGGAGAATATCACTCAATTTAACTTAACTGTAAAATTGTCTATTAAAGGGTACAAATCAATATGAAAACAACCTCAAAGTAGTGCAATAACTTTATCCCATTAACAGCAAACAAGCAAACTCAGGCACATACACTCTGGAAATAATACAGATGGCGCTCACTCGGAAAAGTGAAGGAACAGGATTCGGACCAGTGTGCTCTATTGTGATTACATAAAAAAACTAGTTTTTTTAACTGAAAGTAAGGAGTGACATTAAAACTTAAAACGAACAGAAATTACTCCGTATATGAAATGGGTTGTCCCCTCCGCAATCCCTCGCTCTTTACGCTAAAGCTTTTAATTGTTTTAAAAAGCAAATTGTGACAAAGAGTCAAACTTTAGCGTAAAGAGCGAGGGATTGCGGAGGGGACAACCCATTTCATAAACGGAGTAATTTCTGTTCGTTTTAAGTTTTAATGTCGCTCCTTACTTTCAGTTAAAAAAACTAGTTTTTTTATGTAATTTCTGAACGTTTTTGAATTAATGCATGTTTGATTTTGGCTCTCCACACATAAATTATTAAATGAAATTTGCATATTAATTCCTTTTTTGGCTAAATGGTTTTCTCTTAGTTTTGATCAGACGATTTTGAGAAATAAGGGATGGGGAAGGAGGCCTAGTTGCCATGCAATTTTTTTCGGTTACATAAAAAGGTAACTGTAAATTTTAGTTTTTAACGAATTTTTTTATTAGTAAAAAATATACGTAACTTAAGAATTAACTTACATAACAAACTTTTATATTCTTTAATTTTTATTATGTATATGAGGGGGTTTGTACACTCGTTCTTTACACTAAATCGTAAGTTTTGTCCCAATTCTTTTAGAATGACCCCTGAATCAAAAAGGCCATAGAATAAATAGTTGAAATTACTAAAAATACTATAGCATAAAGAGCGAGGTATTTATCTCCTCCTAAATACCTCACTCTTTATGCTAAAGTATTTTTAGAGCCCCTCATATGCGTAATAATCTCTGTTCGTTTTAAGTTTCAATGCTGCTCTTTACTTTCAATTGAAAAAACTTGTCCATGTTTATTTTTTCATTGTTTTTTTTTTTATAGTAATTTTAGAAAATTCTGAATTACTGTTCCCTCATGACATATTTCTCCAAGGAAAGATCCTCCCACATAGCCCCCTCCCCTCAACACCACCCCCAAAACCAAAAAAATCCCCTGAAAACGACTGTACACTTGCCAATAACCATTATTATATGTAAACACTGGTCGAAGTTTGTAACTTGCAGCCCCTCCCCCAGGGACTGTGGGGGAGTAAGTCATTCCCAAAGACATAGTTATTATGGTTTTTGACTGTGCGGAACAAAATGGCTATCTCAAAATTTTGATCTGTTGACTTTGGAGAAAAAATGAGCGTGGGAGGGGGCGTAAGTGCCCTCCAATTTTTTTGGTCACTTAAAAAGGGCACTAGAACTTTTCATTTCCGTTAGAATGAGCCCTCTTGTGACATTCTAGGACCATTTGGTCGATATGATGACCCCTGGGAAAAAGAAAAAACAAAAAACAAATAAACACGCACCCGTGATTTGTCTTCTGGCAAAAAATACGAAATTCCACATTTTTGTAGATAGGAGCTTGAAACTTCTACAGTAGGGTTCTCTGATACGCTGAATCTTATGGTGTCATTTTCGTTAAGATTCTACGACTTTTAGGGGGTGTTTCCCCCTATTTTCTAAAATAAGGCAAATTTTTTCAGGCTCGTAACTTTTGACGACAAAGACTAAATTTGATGAAACTTATATATTTAAAATCAGCATGAAAATCTGATTCTTTTGAGGTATATTTTAGCATCAAAATTCCGTTTTTTAGAGTTTCGTTTACTATTGAGCCGGGTCGCTCCTTACTACAGTTCGTTACCACGAACTGTTTGAGTTACTACATTGTTTGCAAAACCTCACTTAGAAACTAGAGTCATAACTTTTAGAACACACTTCTCAATAATTTTCTGGCAGCAAATGCACCAATTTTGTGTTTCAGCCAAAATAAAGGTGATATAAAAGCATGTTAATGTTAATAGAGTTCTGCTTCAGAAAAGCCTAGATGATGTGGGGTTACCTTCCTGTTTCATTCGTTTGGTTACAAATATGTATTTTGAAACTAGTGCAATAGTAAGAGTAGGTGAATCAGGTCTTTCGGGGCATTCTGAAGTTAAGAAAGGAGTAAAGCAGGGAGGCACCTTGTCACATCGACTTTTTGGTCTTATTATTAATGACATTGTTGAATTTTTAGCGAAAAATGGGCTCCAAAAGTGAGATTAGGTAATAAAAACTTCTTAGTGCTGTTGTTTGTGGATAACACTGCTATAGTGGCGAATTCGGCCTATAATTTATAGAAGCTACTGGATTTAACAGATGATTATCTAAAGATGAAGCGCGTTCAGGTAAATGTTCAGAAATTAAAAGTGGTTATATTTAACAAGAAGACGGATAAATGTGAAAGTAAATTTTTGTTTAAGGGGGAGGAGATACAAGTTGTGGATAAAATTAAGTATCTTGGATGTATCTTTCAAAGTAATGGAAGACAGAATTCACATATTAAGGAAACGTTAAACCGGGAAAGAGCAGCAATGTTTACAATTTTCCAAAATAATGTAATGGGATAAAACATTTGTCGTTACATAAAAGGGTCTTTTTTATAAAGAATAATGCCCATTCTACATTACGGAGCAGAGATGTGGGGCATGAGAAAGCTGCTCAGCTAGAGAGTATTCAATTAGGGTACTTTAAGAAATCGTTCGGGCTGCATAGAACAACTCATTCCCAGTTTTTAAATGGCGATCTAGGTATATGGCCACTAGAAAATTACAGACTAGTATCAATGATTAAATTTCGATAGAGAGTCGTCCAGTTACCGAGTGAAAGGTTGCTTAAGGCGGCTTATGAAGATTTACTATTGCAGGGGAAAAAAGGTCATGGCCACTAAAAATAAAAGACATTTTAGGCAAAATAGGGTTTTCTTTTGTTTGGAATGAAAGTAGAAGATCAAGGGATATAAATGCAAATTGGGAGAATGAGATTAAGATAGTAGAGAATCAAATCATTGAAAAATGAAGGGAGGAGATACAAAAATCAGAAACATTAAAGTCTTATAAGAATGTTATGGTGGTTTATGGGCAGGAGTTCTACCTTAAGTTGAGTTTATCAGCTAGATATTTGATGTTATTAGTGCAAGATTAAAAAGATATTCTAAAGGAAGATATTTCAATGAAGACACATATACTTGCCCGCTTTGCAGAGTTAAAGAGGATTAGTTAGTGCGTTGCTTAAGCCGGTTTCGGGGGCTCTCTACGATAAGGGAAGGGATAGTTGGAAATAATGAGTTGATACTTCCATGTGTCTTAAATAGTACGTCACCTCATTTTATTTGTTGAGTAGCAAGGTTTTTGGAAATTTTGTTAAATAAAAAAAGAAATAAATAAATAAATAAATCTCAGTATAAAGTGAATCTAATCTTTTATTTATGTCTTTTCCAAATGTCAAATGTTCCTTCAAAGACCGTTTTTTTCAAGTATTAAGTACTGTTATTAGGTTAATGTAGTGTTTCATGTAAGTGTTTTATGATGATTGCTGTTAAAAGTTTATGGTATTTGTGTCTTTGGTTTATGTTATTGCACTGTGTTCATGGCTGTACATTTGGCTTTAAATTACACTTATCTATCTACCTATCGATCTATAACCCATAAACCAAACCAATGAATTACTACCTTTCTAGGCATACAAACCTAGACCTATTCTGTATATCTATTATCTATAGACCTATTGTGTACCTATCACCTTTCTAGACTTCAGCATCAAAACACTTTATTGACTCTTAGCTGTCTATACGAGCAAAACAGAAAATAATATGGAAAATTAAAAATTAAATCAGCCAGTTAACTAGATAAGTTAGCAAATTAAATCAGTTTAAAAAGTAGTCGACATAAAAGTTTAGTTGCAATGGAATATTAAATATGGTACTTTTAGCAGTCACTTTTGCTATGTTCATACTAGTGGAAGCCAGCGAATGCCAAAACTATGATTTAACACCAACCAATCCTGAGCATTTTTTTCCACGCAAGATGATTGACACAGTAAAATCAGAGCCAATATTGAACCTTGTGTTTTAATTTTCTTTATCGTTTATTTTATGGACTTCATGCATTTGGCCTCTGAAGGGCTTGTTGCTCTTTACTGATTTGAAACAATTTGAAGAATATCCTACTAAGTAAATGTAGGTGAAAGGGAACCCAAGGGGAAAAGAGAGGGCTCCAGTTGTCTACCCTATAGAGGACAAGAATCAGAGGTAATGCTTTAACGTTACCTAGAGTAAAGACCATAAGGCTCTAGTGATTATTGTTATTATTTATCTATTTTTTCCCAGAGGCACTTCATATGGATGGGACACTTCATTTTGTTTATTTAATTGTCTAGTTTTTGAGGTTCGAGTTATGAACATAGTTACATATTTATTGTAGGTTTTTATTTATTTTGATATGAAATTTAATATGGGCTTTACTTTTCTTTGAAAAACTTCTTTTTCGGAATTTTTTTCATAATTAATTAAAAAAGTGTTTGGCCCTGTAAAATTTGAAAAATATAACGTTTCATGGCAAAAAAACTTTTTTAGAACATTATCAGATGATTTTTTTAGGTTGACCTCTCCTTGACCTCTGCTTGACCTCTTTGACAAAATTGAGCACCCTTTCTAGGGCATACTCATCATGCTCAAAAATACAGGGTGGGCCAAAAGTCACTGACTGTTTTATTTTTCAATATCTTATTTATTTCTTAATATTTATTATTTCTTAATATTTTTATTTTTTTCCAGATCAAAGAAATTCAGTATCGTACAACGTACGGTATGTAACGGGATACGGTATACGGACGGTATACGTACAATGTACGGTATACGTACGTGATACAAAATCGATTTCCATCGCCTTGACTTTATGATACTAAAATTTTATGCATATAACTGTTAAAATAAAAAAAAAAATATTTAAAATTGAAATGGGTCAGTGACTTTTGGCCCACCTTGTATGAGCTATTTGCAGAGATTGTCTGATATTTTTACCGGATATGGTAGATCCACTAAACCATTCATCACAGAGAAATATAAAATGTACTCATAAGAAAATGGAAGGACTCAAAAACTCGTTCTTTTGACTGGCTTACGGAAAAAGCATAGAAAACGCAAAAAAAGTAATAACAACCAGATTTCCCTTTTTTTTACTGTCTTGAAATAGGACATAGTAACGGCAGGTAATAAAATGGCGGGGAGGGGGGTAACTGACTCCCCTTTCACACATATGCTTAAAAAATAAACGTGATTGGCTTACAAAAATAGACAAATGGAATTAAAGTACCATGAAGGCAGTGGGCAGTAAGGACTTTTTCTCTTTGCACTCATGATAGTGAAAAACTGTTAAACCCTACTTACATAAGAGAACCTAACTGCTATGTTGGACGCAAATATCAGCAAATTATTAAGTTTAATGTGTTACCCAAAACAGTTATTAGCCCTTAAAAACCTGCATAGTTTTAGAAAAAGAAGAAAAAGGCCATGAATAGTTGGTAAGATCTTGACGAAAACTTTTACATGACAATATTAAAAATAGTATCACATACTCTGTATCAAAATGCTTCGGTTATGTATGTTTAGCATTGAGCTGCATTTTCTTTTAAATAGGCCTAATGGGTTTTGAAGAAGATCAGTAATGACATAATTTTCGATTATACATTTTTTTGAGAAAACATATTTGAATAAAACGTTGAATATTGCCAATTGGCTGTGTTTGCCAAATTCTAATAATAATTGAGTAAAATATAAATTAAATTTTGTTATAAAAACATTGGCCGGAGATGGGTGGGAGTACTCCTTACCATCAGAATAATCTAAGTAATTTTTAAGTCTTGATGTCACTCTTCACCTTAAAAAGAATACCATCTCATATTTTGTTATTATGAAATTTGGACCCATCTTGGGCCTATTTACTTTCTATGGAACATAAGGGCAAAAATGACTGATGAGGCGTGATATTTCACAAGCATTAGAGTGGCACTAGTATTAAGGGCATTAGAGAGGAGAAAAAGTGTAAATGACTCTTCTTTCTGCTTTATAAAACCAGCCAATTCTTTCGCATTTTTAATTATTTATCTGATTTTCAAGGGGGCGGTGGCTCTTCGTACAACTTTTGTCCCTGGGAATTTCACCTGAGCTCTGAGTAGGGAAAAATAGATACAAGGTTTATTTCTAACAGCAGTATATTACAACAAATAAGAAAAGAGCTGCAAGCACTTCAGCCCCCATATTGAACACTTAGCCCTAATATATTATTTCAAATGAAATAGAAGAAGTGGGTAAAGTGTCTTCTCCCCGTCTATATTGATCTAAAGCACCTATTACAAAAGGTTAAAATATATGGATATCAAAATGTCCTTTCTGATGCCATCATGTAGAAAGATTCACTGAATTACGCCCTAGTATATGTGGAACTATGCGATACTGTAAAAAAATTAATTTACTCTAAGATGAATCAGCCCAGTCAAATGTGTCTTGCAAATATTTGCCAATAAAAGCATAACCATTAATTCTTCTGGATTGCATTTTTTAGGGGGAGGGGGAGGCAATGCGCAACCTCACGGTAGTAGGTTTTTCAGAAACTGGAAAAATTGGTCTTAAGTGACTTTCCGGCCATTTTGTGCTGCAAACTAAAACGATAGCTTGAAACAGTAAAATCCAATCAAACAAACATATTATTATAGCCCAGCAGGGGCAGATACAGAATTAATGTTTGGATGGGGCACAAGCAAAACTTGACTTCCTAATTAGTGTTTGTGCTTGAGGGGGGGGGGGTTACTTCTAATACCTTCATTTGAATGAATGCATTTAGAATAAACACTAACAAGGGGTACTGAGGAGACAGTACTCCCCTTTTCTTGTAGAAAGATTGGCTTTAATAAAAAAAATACGTTAGTAGGCTATGCTGTTTGAAAGCTGAGGTAGAGGGTATTCTCTCGGAACAAGATTTTCCACTAAGATACAGTCCTTACTTTAAAACGGGTCGCAGTAACGAACTGTAAGTACGGAGCAATGCAGCTCAATAGTAACCGATACTCTAAGAAGCAGAGTCATGATAACACCAGATACATAAAAAAAATCGAATTTTGTTGCTTAGTCAAAATATGTAAAATTCGTCAAGTTTAATGTTACCCTTCAAAAGTCACGAGCCTGAGAAAATTTTTCCAATTGTTGAAAAGGGGGAAAAACCAACAGAAATATCAAGTGATCTTAATGGAAATCACACCATCAGATTCATCATATCAAAAACCCCTGGTGTAGAGGTTTCAAGCTCCTATATACAAAATGTAGAATTTTGCATTTTTTGCCAGAAGAAAGATCACGGATGCGTGTTCATTTGTTTTCCCGAGGGGTGATCGTATCAAGCCAGTGATATTAGAATATCAGGAGAGGGCTCATTGTATCAGAGATCAAAAGTTCTAGTGCACTTTTTAAAGGACCAGAAATATTAGAGGGCAGGTAGCCTCCTCGAACGCCCATTTTCCCCCAAAGTCACTTGATCAAAATTTTGTGATTAATATTTTGTTTAGCATAGTCAAACGATCTAATAAGTCTGGATTTGAGGATGACTTGATCCCCCCATAGTCCCCAGGGGAAGGGCTGCAAGCTACGAACTTTGCCCATTGTCTACATATAGTATTGGTTATTAGTAAATTAAATGGTTGGAATTTAATGGTGGGGGGTGTTAGAGTTCCATGGAAGAATCCGTGGGGGAAGGGAATTTTCCATGGAGGAGGAGCCGGATTTCCCGGCATTATTTAAAGCCGGATCGAATAAGGAGCAGCATTAAACCTTAAAACAAACAGAAATTATTGCGTATATGAGGGGGTTTGTCCCTCCTCAATAGCTCACTCTTTATGCTAAAGTTTTTCTTAATTTAAGAAATTTAAAAAAGCTTATTATTTTAATTTGAACGGCCCTTGTGTTTGAGAAGTCATTCTAAATAAATTGGAACAAAACATCAAACTTTAGTGTAAAAAGCGAGATATTGAGGAAGGGGTAACTCCCTCATATACGTAATAATTTATGTTCGTTTTAAGTTTTAATGTTGCTCCTTACTTTCAGTTGAGAAAAACTTGTTTTTAATTTAATTCTTAAAAAATTGTTTTCTAAGCTTTTACGATTTGTATTTTTAAATGGATCGAAAGGAATATGTGGGAATCATACCGATGGTACTATTTTTGCAAATTATTGTTGTTAATCGGTGCCGAATGGATCGGTGCGCTGGATTCAGGATCCTTTGTCTGAGAAGGCGAGGGTTCGTATCCTGGCGTACCCAATTATTTAGTTGTGGACGAGGGTCAGTGGCTTGACTCTGTAAGCTCAGCCAGAGTCGACCCAGCTCTAAATGGGTACCTGGAGAAATCTGGGGAAGGTAAAAAGGAAGGGTGTGCAAAAGCACAGGATGGTTGGCCCCCAACCACACATTGCACTTCCTGGTTGACGGGCCAAAAAAATGGAGATCAGCACCGCCCGTAGGGACTGTAAAGTCTAATGCCGTATTATTTACCTTTTTTTATTTTTGTTAATAAGGGATAAAAGCACCGACATTTTATACATAACTGAAATGACGATTACGAGGTATTTAAAAGGTCCCCAATGCAGTTTGTAACCTAAAAACCATTTTTGGAGCTTCAAACCCCTCTTTTCCAATGTAATAAATTCCAGTATCAAGAAAATATTTCTTTATCTATTATAAGTTTTCAAATACTTGTACACTGAAGTCTGAAACAAACATTGATAACACGAAGTGAGAGCTATTTCTCAACAAGAA